>NW_027185381.1:24434223-24539223 GCF_022577435.1 Embiotoca jacksoni | reverse complement strand
AAGGGAGGGGTGGTGGGGGTGAGGGGTGGTGGGGGGGGGACGGAGGGAGGGGGGGGAGGGGGGAGGGGGAGGTGGAGGTGGGTGAATCATGCAGCCGGTCTTGTTTGCTTTGAAAAAGGACTGTATTGCCGTTTTGGATACGGAGACAAGAACGGCGACATTAAAAGTGGGAGATTAAATTTGGCAGTTAAAACGAAAACCTGACACTTAAAAAAAATAAAAATAAATAAATAAAACATCGGCTTGGAAACAGTTGCGTAGGAAAAAGTTGCGTTGGCGCCAAAACAAGCGTTGGCACTGAAAAAAAAAAAACATTTTCGTGAAAAATAAAACACAATTTACAACAATGTGATATTTTTTTTTTTGCATTATGATTTTAATTCTGCTTCTCAATGTCAGTTTTCAGGGTTTTTCTTTTACTTTGTGTCTATTTTTTTTTTTTAACGCCATCAGTTTTTTCAATCTTGCAGGTTTTTAAGTTTCAACTTTCCGTCACCGTTTCGGCGTTAGGAGGCGGAGCCAAGGGAGGCGGAGCCAAGGGAGCGTGCCGTTTCACACATAACTTTCAAACTCTCGTGAGTTTTCCTTAACATATGTCACATTTCGTACGTTGATTTGTAAAACGTGTAAATTCTCCGCGAAAGCTCCACCGTCTTCTGTCTGAACCCAGAAGCACTGGAGCCGTCTAACATGCCGTTATAATCACCGTGAAATATTGAACATAACCCAGCCATGCTGACGAAGTCATTCATTTGGCTAATTAATGCACTAATTAGAAAATGTCTTCTGCACATAACTCATTGGCGGTATTTAGATGAGCTCCATAACCTTAAATACTGAGGAGTAACTGCGGTTTTCATGGAAATGAGTGTTTCCTCATTAAAATCTGGTGGAGAATGCAAACAGAGTCCTTGTGGGTAAAAATTTAAAAAAAAAAAAAAAGTTTTTTAAATACAATAACACACTTTCAGACATGGTCAGAAAACATTCAGGGGAAATGCTTCTCTAGAGAGTCTCAGAAAACTTTCAATTGCAATCATCAGTGGTAAATTCTGGTTTTAACAAACAAATCATGTTATTTCTGCAGGTTAAAAGTAAATGAATGATGCAGAAATTCATTTCTCATTCATCTGGGACTTCAATATAAGTAAAAACAGAAAAACCTGATACCAATTGGAAAAAAATCAGACCTGTCGATGTGTAAAGATTAAGTAATCGTACATGTGTCCTTTTTTTTCAGTATAGAAATCAGTTAACGAGTGGTATTGACGGTATCTCGATCGATACGTCCACCGCTTTGGTCCAAATTATAATATCTCAGGAACTATCAAGACGGATTTGCCATGAAAATCTTGTGCATTCACGCTCCCCGGAGGATGAACCCTAATGATTTGTCATTCCCCGGACTATTTGCTTCAGGCACCGCTGTGGCAAAGTACAGCCTTAGAGGGCGGCTGCGTGGTTTTTCGCAGGGGGTTTCTTATTGCTAGAAAAACATGAAGTTATCTTAAAAAATAAATAAATAAATTTTTTTAAAAACTAGCCGCGCACGAGGCCGCTAATATTTATGCGTACAAATTGCTTTGAGTTTGGAGGACAGCTTTAAGTCTCAGACATTAAACACAAGGACATAATGAATAAACCCCTTCTTCTCAACAGTGTATTATCATTCAAGTGTTAATAAGAAAGAAAAGGTTGTTTTTTTTTACTTGACAATAGTTTGATTTTATAGGACAGAGCTGTTTTGATCAAATAGAAAGCAGCTAAATATTAAAATATAAATATATTTTAAATATTCGAATATCCGCGAGTGTCATCCTGCTCTGCCCCCCCCCCCCAAAAAAAAAAATAAAGAAATAAACCCTCGTCCTTCCAACAGCGGGTCTCAGCAGCGAGCCACTAAAAAGATATACACGAGTGCTGCGTGGTAGGATATCCTTCAGGCCAAAGGCATTCGACAATCAAACACTTGTTTGAAAGTTGACGGTTCAGAGAGGAGGATCTGGGAGGGAGGGGGGGGGGGTTAGGATGGGGCGGGTGTGTGTGTGGGGGGGGGTTGCTGCAGCAGTCCTCAGATGGCAGGAACAAGGGCAGTGGGTGGCAAACTCACTTCATCTTAGATAATCTTTCCACAGCAAAAAAAAAAGAAAGTCAAAGTGTCTGCAGTCTGAAAAAAATGCTTTTCGCGTCGGTGCCATGTGGCGCCGAGCTCCCGAATCTCGCAGCGCTGCTCTGCGACGGAGATTATCCCACACAGACCGGAGCTCAGGTGCCTCTTCAAACATTTCCCCCGGTTTCTATCTCAAATCTTTTTTTTTGGGGGGGGGGGGGGGGGGGGGGGGGGGGGGGGTAAGCAAATATTTTATACAGATCCCCCCCAGGAAGTCTGGATATACAAAACATTACATTCAACCGTGCGTTGTCGCTTGGGAGGTCGTGGTGTAACCGTGACAACAACTGCCACTGGATACAGAAATTACAAACATAATAAAACGTGCAAACAAACAAGTCACTCTGGAGAGATGTGGTGTAGAAATCGGTTCAAACGGAGAGAAGAGACCCCAAAAACAAAATAAAACAAAACAAAACTAATAAATAAAAAAAAAGGGGGCGGAGGTGTTAATCCAGTTGGACTGCAGCATAGTTCAAGTAGTTTCTAAAAGGTTTCCAGGTCTCTTCGGAGGAGTCGTCGTTTCCTCTTGATGTGGCTCATAAATTTGATGACAATGTGCTCTGGTATTTAATTTTTTATTGGCGACGGGTATTAAAAAGGACAAGTCTGATTTTAGTAAATGTTATTCTGGCAGCCCTCATCGTAGTTTCATAGTTTATGTTATTGATTTTAAGGTGGCTCGTCCCCGTGACCTCGACGATGACCTCGTCCCCACCGGGAAGCGATCGTATCGCTCCGGCAGGAGCCACGAAAACAAAACAAAAAGTAACGGGAAGTTGTGACCGTGGAGGACTTTACACTACAAAAAATTAAAAAAAAAATTAAAAAAAGTAACATCCTGCAAATATTATACGGAAATCTGTTTACGCGTGCCAGAGGATTCTTGTGAAAAGAAAACATTATCCCAAAGCCACGCGTATAATTTAGCACGACGTGAAAGAAACGCCACAATTAGTCAAATGCGGTCCTCCATTATGATTATCATATGAAGGAAAATGGTGCAAGAAAGACAACAGAGAAAACTACGAGACAAAATTACAAAAGATTGAATGAATTTGAATGCTGAAGGTCAAAGTCTGAGGTTTTAAATCACGTTAAAAAGGAGTTTTCAGAAGTTTTTTTCCTCCCAGCTAACGCAGGGATTGTTGAGTTCCTTTCTATATTGATTTTAAGGTTTTGTTACAAGGACTTTACTATAATAAGTGCCTTGAAATTGAATACAATTGAATTGAACATTATCCAGTTGATGGATAGTCTAAAAACCTTTTGAGAGTTTCTGGTCCTTCAGCTGTCATCGAGATGTGTAGTGAGCAAAAACTTTGCGTTTAATAAAACCAGATGGTACGACTCGGCATAGAAGATACAATAACTCCCTCCAGTTTGGCCTTGGAGGCTCTATGAATCCCTCAAAAGTTCAGCACGGTTAAGATGTCTAAAGTTAATGGGTTGCAGCAATTCCATTACAGTGATTTCATTTTTGCTGCATGAATTTTTATAAACGCTATAAAAAATAAAAAATAAAATAATAATAAAAAAAAATCCTTCAGAAGGAGAAAAGTCATTAAATAATTGCATAAAAAAAATAATAACTCTCCCACAGAGAGCTTTAAAAAAGAAGCCTCTGGGTGCACTTCACCACGTTTCCATCACTACAACTTGGACAACTGCAGTTAAAAAAGTTGCTCTTCCACGTCTGACAAACTCGGCAGAATCTTTGCTCGAGACTCGAGTACGAGTCATTTTAAAATGCGTGTCCTTTCATAGGTGCTAAATTTATTTTAATTTTTTTTTGCTGACCAACCTTTTAAACCCCAAAATATTAAAGTCTATTTAAATATATGGCAAAGACAGGAATGGAATCCTCATTATGCAAGAAGCAAGAAGTTCACAATGTTTAAAATTTTACTGATAAAAAATAGTTGCAGATTGATTTATTTACCGAACTAACACGCACCAATTCCTTTCCAGCTCGCTGTGCGAGTCTTTGCTGCGTTTTGCCGTCATTGGCAGTTGCTCAGCCACGAGGAGCGGAGTCAGAGGAGTGACAGGTGAAATGACGATAATGTTCGCGCGTGTGACAAAAACTGCGTGTGCAACAAAAGCCAATGTCCAATAATAATTGGACAGACGTCGACCTCAAATCAGGGCCGAAAGAGCGTTTAATCCATTTGGGCTGTCAGGGTCCATATTGGCAAGGTTAGGTGCAATTATAAAGAAAAAAATAAAAATAAAGAAAAAAAGAAGTGCAACTCCCATCCATGAGTCAAGACTAAAGGCAGCAGGAAAACAGACCCCCACCCCCCCCACAACCACCACCCCCCACAACAATTTTACGAGGCTTACAGCCTGCGATAGTGTTCCCAAAGCCTCGCTGGTGGAATTTAGCTGTGGGGGAGCGCAGAGGAAAAGCCAGCCAATCCCCCCCCCCTCCTCCCGTGGTGTCGTGATGCAGCCTCTGGGGATGGGGTGGGGGGCGGGGGGTGGGTAAGGGAGGGCGGGGGGTGCACCACGGGATTTGGAAGACAGTGAGTGACAGTGGCAACTTCACTCAGTTGTTAGACTCTGTGTCGGCGTGTGAAATGTGAACAGGCTCCATCATGCAGGCCGTGGAAAAAAAAGAAAAGAGGCACTCCTGCAAATTATGATGTGTGCAGGTAGGCAAAGAGTGTGAGAGAGAGAGTGTGTGTGTGTGTGTGTGTGTGTGTGTGTGTGTGTGTGTGTGTGTGTGTGTGTGTGTGGAAACACACACATCTAAAAGTACACCATTTCACACAAAAAGCACACACACAGTTCCCGCTTATGGGATGAGACAAGTGCATGCAGGAGTGGCTGAATTAGCAGCTTCCACTGTACTGCATTAGGGATTTGAAGGAGGTGTGTGTGTGTGTGTGTGTGTGTGTGTGTGTGTGTGTGTGTGTGTGTGTGTGTGTGTGTGTTTTGTCATGTCATGTCATGTCTCGTGTGTGTGTGTGTGTGTGTGTGTCTGGTCAAACCCCAGAGTCTCAGTGGTGAGGGTTAAGTCCATTATGAATCTCCAGCGGCTGTGTGTGTGTGTGTGTGTGTGTGTGTGTGTGTGTGTGTGTGTGTGTGTGTGTGTGTGTGTGTGTGTGTAAAATGACAGTGTGGATATTGACCGCCGTAAGCACAGCCCCCCCCCCCCTTCTACTTTAATGAACCTCTGTGTTCGCTGCTCTCACAGGACCATCGAAGAGCTCGCGAGCCTGCTTTGCATTTGTAACTTGAAGCACCAGCACTTATGGCCTCACGTGGACGAGGTAACGGGAAGCACATTTTTATTATTTATTTATTTATTTATTTTTACAAACCAAGACTGTGCACTCTGCTAACACAGTTAGCAAGGGGATCTTCAGGGTACTTTCGCTGCCTTCACTTTTAATTAAGCTCATATATTTGTCATTATAGAGGCTACCCATTCATGCCAGCTCTTATTTTTTTTCAGAACATGCTAGACTAGAACATTGTTATGTTTTTTTCATGTATCTCACCATTGACTGCTGGCAGTAGAGATATCTTTCTTTTTTTTATAATTTTGTACAAGAGATTGTCTAGAATCTGGCAATGTCTGAACTATCTTTGTGGGACACCATGACTCAGCAATTTGAGAAAAAAATGAAGGTTAATAATGTTATGTTAAAGTTAGCGAAAGTCTCTGCGTGCTTCAGTCCTTAAGTCTGTCTCATCCAGACACAAGATAATACAGGAGGTCAAAACCTATCGCACCTTTTGGCGAGACCTTGTATCAAACGCGAAGGGCCTATTCATTTGAAATGAAGGCTTTTACTTTCAAAAGGGGCCGTCGCTTAACCGAGACCACGCGCACAGAATCGCACCTTAATTGCAGACAGACCATCTTCCCGATGAGCATGAAACGTTTGAGCAGGTGTGATCAGCCAGGCGGGAAGATGAACGTGGATTTTGACAGCTTCTGACAAACCCCAGATGATGATGATGATGATGATGATGACAGAGCCGGAGGAGTAAAATTCACTTTTAAAGACCTTCGATCTCAGAGAATCCGCCCGGACATCTGTTGCCTGAAATGAAGCTTTGACACAAACGTGAACTAAAAACCTCAAAAATGGCAGCAAATGAGACTCGGGGTAAGTTTGTTTCATATCAGCGGTGCGTCATCTGAACCCACAAAGCCTTTTTTTTTTTTTCTTTGGAGAGGGAGGGGGGGCAAACATAAATGTATATTTTACAAAAATAATACCTGCAGGGGTACAGAGTGTGTCCACAGAGCCAAAACACCAGGAGGCTGATAGTGTGGCTCCGACTGATAAGTTGCAGATTATTTTCCATCGATTGGTGTCTGTACATAAATACAATTGAATTAAAGACAAATTAAAAATGACACTCGTAAGCACAAAGGACAGTTTCAGCCGTAGGAACAAATAGACGGGAAGTTTCCTTTGAGTTTTCTGCTCTGATGTCCTTCTTATTGCGTCTCCCACCCTTTGTGCGAACTTCCTTCTGTGACGGGTTGAGACCAAAAAATGTTCTTTTTAGAAGAACATTCAGCTCCGACTTCGTCCTCCCACACGTCCCTTCAGCCAAATGACTTTCATTTCAAGGTGCGAACTGTTCAGAGGCCTGTCCTTGGAGAACCGACCGGCACAACGTCAACGCAGCTGCTTTCTAATGAGCCACAAAGGCCTGTCTTTGGGAGGGAGAGGTCAAAAGGTCAACGCGACCCCAATTTGACACACGTTCAGGCGTACACTATACCTCGGGGACGCCCTGGATTGGAATTCCTTTCGAATATGGCACAATCGTTCACTTGGCCGCAAGGATGAGCTCATTCGAGTTTGGCGGTCAAAAGGTCAAAGGTCAAGGTCGCCGTGACCTTGCGCTCCCCTTCGTCCGTCCGTCCCGTTCTCGTGAACGCGACATATCGAGAACCCCTTTGAGAGAATTTGTGTTCAAATTGGGCACAAACATTCACTTGGTGCCGTTGACGACCTGAGGGAACTTCGGTGTTTAAAAAGGTCAAAAGGTCAAGCTCACCGTCACCCGACATGAACCCGTGCCCGTGAATGCAATTTTTCCAAGCACCTCTTGAGGGAATTTGCCACAAATGTTTGAGCTTTCTGGCTGACGCCGGTGATACCGATATGATGACGAGGTCGATCCGCCCGCTAACGTGCGTCTCTGCAGATTTTTTTTTCCCGTGAACCATTAAATTATTCAGTCGGGGTAATTTCAAAATGTGCAAACCTGTCCGTTTACTTCTCCACTTGTGTTTGCAGTAAATCAACCGCAGACTTTTGCCGTCAGCTTGGACTGAAGCTGCAACCAAGCATGGAATGGCACTAAACTGCGTCAAACTGCAGATGTAAAAAAACAACAACAAAAAAAAAAAACCAGTAAAGGTCTTCCATTACATCGGGCATTGCACCTTTTGCTTGTTTACAATGTCCCTTTTTTTTTTTTCTTTTCTTTTTTTAACCGCCACACATGCAGTGCGCCGAGTCAATAAAATCAAAGCGTGAGAACTGAGCCGTGCAGCACACTCTCCTCCCCGGTGGACCGGCCGGTAAAAGCTTTAATCAAACACTCCAGACCGTGGACGGGTGGAGCAGCGCTAACGCCACAAAGACCTGCAACAAAGGATCCCTCGCAAGGTGCACTTACGGATAGTCGGCGGGGAAAGACGGAAGCTGGACAGTAGAAAGAAGAAAAAAAAAAAAAACGTATAAAATAATTGCGACCTGGAGGAGACGGGCGTTCATCGAGGCCTCGACGCGATGCGTGTGTGTGTGTTTTAAGGCCGAAGGTTAACCTCTATTTTCATTTAAATCAATCTGCCAATCATTTTCTCTGTGAAATAATACAGGATATTAGAAAGCCTCCTCGTTCCCGGAGCGAAAAGCCGACGCGTTCAAACAGCTTGGGATACGTAACCTTCCACCATTCACCGAGCTGTTGGCTTTCCGTCAGTCAGACGTGGGAGTCGGACATGTTGACGTTCCTTCATTCAGACATGATGACGCATTCATGAGACGAGACGGAGAGGAGAAAGCAGCAGCAGATTAGATGAATTTCAAAACGTATTCTTCCGTCAAATTCTTAATTCGAGACGATATTATAGATTCTAAACCGCGAGTTTAATTAACGACATTAGTAGAGGCCGACGCCGCCGTTTGTTTTATGAAGCCCAACATGAACGAGCCTCGAATAAAAGAGGTTCCGACCGCGTCACAACAACGATTGCGCAATGTTTATGGAAATCAAAGTATAAAAAAAAAATCTTGCTGTGGTGGCGTTTTTTTTTTTTTTTTTTAAATCCGCTCGATCTTTTCACACCTCGAAGGCAAAAAAAATAATCGTTTTGTAGTTTGATCTGATACGAGAGTATCATTCGGCGTTTCATTGTTAATCGGATTTCATTTTCAATAACTCAGTACGTTACGTTATTGTGCGAGTCGGTTTGTTTTTTGGGGATTTTGTTTTTGTGTGGCTCTGTGTCGACTTCACAGGTTTGTGTGCAGCAGATAAAGGCGTTTTTTTTTTTTTTTTTTTTAATATTAATGTTTTTAAATGTTTTTCAGGCTGTCGGATTGTGTTATCTTTTAGTCAGGAATGATGTGACTTTTTTTTGGGGGGGGGGGGAGAATCCAAAACAAATTTCCCCATGTCAACAGACACTGTAAAGCTCGATGCAGATATCCAGTGATATACTTGTGTGTAATGCACCTAACCTCTAACAGATTTACAGCAATAACCAAATTCAACTGCAGGAACTTTTGCAGAAAATCAAGAGTGACTGATTTTGATCAGCGGAAAAATCTACAGTAAATTTAGCTCTTTTTTTTTTTTTTTAAACAGTGGTATTTTCCAATTGCTGAGAATTGGTGTGGAATTGGCAAAGGGGAACTCAACTTGCTTCATTCGCGCACTAACCAAATCTGGTTAGTCACTAAAATCAGTATTAGGATGAGCAACACGGGTATGTTTTTTAATTTTTTTTTTTTACCTGAACACAAAGTTAATGTCGTAAACATCAGAATCATAAAACTATAGAACTTAAAGAAAACCACAAAAAAGGACCTTTGGCTCCTCCGAGGCTCTTTTAACACCTCGAGCTTAAAAGTTATGAAACCGTTCGGGTGACAGATTTCAACACATTTTGTCCAGTAAAATAAAAAAAAAATATGACTCTTTCTAGGTCAACAGTTTTGAACAAGTGATATACAGAAGTAAAATATTTCCTCCTGCCCGCTTTGCACAAACTCCCCCGGAAACTCAACTTCATAACAATCTGCCCGCTGCTGTCGGGGATCAGAGGGATGCAAAGTACACGGAGGAGGTGCCACAAAGTCATCTTTGGCATCAATCTGTAGAAAGTGACACTTCTGACGAACACAAAGGCGGATTCAGTGTGAAATTATTACACCTTTTTTTTTTCCCTTATCGACCTTTCCTTCGAATGTCGGCGATGGGAACGCAGATGCAAGCGAGACGGAAGGACGGAAGTCGTTCGTGATTTAATACATGAACCCCAGTCGTCCGTCTACATCAATGTACTGTAAATAAAACAATAACTACTTTAACATGTAAATTGTAAATTAATTATATAACAATAGTTTGCTGGTAAAATGCAGCTGTCTGTCAGCGCCTGTGAGCATTCAATAAAAACTGTTTACAAATTGTATTTGCTTAATTTTTTTGTGTAAACGCATGCATACAAATGAGAGCGAATGGAGTCCTTCAACTTTTTTGCAACCACGTGACCCGAGGCTGCTCATTCTATTGGTCATTTCAGAATTTCAGACCCTCCCTCTTTTATCGGCAGCGAATCGGTATCGCTTTGCGTTTTTTTTTTTTATTTATATATATCTCGCGTGATTGGACGACTCTCGAACGCCGTCCTTCAGGTTCACACTCGTATACGTAATTACGCGGTTACTATGGCAACTTAAAAGCGTGACCGCGGAAAATTCGGTCATTTCTAGGGATGAGACGAGCGCTCGGCTGAAAACGAGCACGAGCGTCATCCGAGTGAAATCTGTCAACATCCGTGTTGATGAAGGCTTCTGACCGACGCTAGAAATCTGCAGGCCAGAAGGAGAGGAGGGCAAAAAAATAAAAAATTCATGCTGAAGTAATTGTCAGATCTCACACTGCCGCCATGCATCTTTGATGAATCAGCAGAAACACAACGTACACACAAAACACAAACACCAGCCTCAGAAGTCCACCCTCCTCCTCCTCCTCCTCTTCTTCTTCTTCTTCTTCTTCTTTTCAGCAGACTGTCAACACCGATCGTAAAGAGACGACTAAAAATAAGACTCGCGTTTGGCAGGACAGAAAACAAACAATGCAGAGCACGGATCAAAAAAACAAGAACACATGCGAGGAGACGTGAGACTGAAAGAATGTAAGAATAGAGGATCAGAATCCATTTTGTGTCTTAGAAAATAAATCTCTCGCATCCGACAGCCTCGCAGAGCCGAAATTAACGTGAGGAGTTCTGGAAGATTTATGGGAAATTGTGTAAATTGTTTATAATTAAGGTGTCAATATACATTTTTAGCGAAGCCTTATTGTATTGACTAAATTCTACGCCACATCAAGGAAGATCTAACATCTAAAAGTTATGGCAGCAGTCGTTAACGTGAAGCTTCTTCTTAAGTTCGGTATATAATAGATTTATTTATTTAAAAATGTGAATCAAAAACATGCTTCAACATGATGGCGCAAAATCTGAAAAGGAGTTCTGTGACTCTGCACTCAATTGCTTCTCCTCAACTTCAAATTCGGTGTTTGTTTTTCTCCTGATTCAAAAACAAACTAATTAAAACGTGGTTTTACCGGTGACGCACGTTCCCGAACCGCAGGCTGCAAACAAATGAATACAAATACGCACCGTTTCATGACCTGAATCTCTTCCTCGCTGAGCCTCAGCAAAGTCAGCGGTGTAACAGGGCACCAGCCTCAAAAGGGCCACCCGATCTTCCCCCAGCAGAGCCACCGTATCTCATTTCTGCTCGGCTAACCGCTTCAGAAAATCCACCCCAAAAACTAAAAACGCGCGATTCCATACAGAGCCACAAAAAGGTCCAAAGTTAAATAAATGAAACGTGACATTATTACATACGGAATCAAAATATGTCAAATAACACTTTAATTTCATTATTTTATTTCTATTTCAGCACGTCTACAAATGCCACCAAATTTGATTGTGAACAACAATGATGCCAAAGCACCGTACTTTTTCCAAACATGAGCAAAACAAAAAGTAACTTTTGGGACATTTTCCTTTGAACTGTAAGCTGTTTTGCATATTCAGAAAGACTTTCTTCCAAAAGCATGTATTGAGGCCAATTCTGAAGCAACCAACAAGCTAAACCGCTGCAAAACAACACGGTACAAAACAAGGTAATCCTCTTGTTTTAGCCTCGTCTTAAGAGAACATATGAGTTGACGTTTTTGAGCTCGCTAAAAACAAGCGAAGATTTTGCGACTGTCTGAAGAGACATCAACTCACATGAAAAGTCACATTAGCAAATAATAACCGCCTTCTGTAGAAAGACATTTTTTTAAATAAAAAAAAAAAAAATTACAATAAAAATATATATATTTATATGTTACAATATATTTTATTCTGTTTGGTATTTTACAAATGTTATTTTTCTTTTTATTTAATATTGAACCCGTCGTGGTTCGGGTACTCGGTTCAGATTTAAAATGAGCCGGGTCAAGAGGTCGCGAGGCGACACGACAACAGAGCCGATACTCGGGAGTCGTGTTCTCACCGTTGCATTTTCAGAAGTCCGGGGATGTTCACGTAACGCTCATTGAAACCTTAAAAAAAACAAAAAACAAAACAAACAACCCTCTGAGTCAGGCTCCAGTTGAAAGCCGGTGGAGAGTAATGTCAGCGAAGCCCGTTCTTTCTGCTCCACACCGGCCATTGTACCGCCCCGATTCAAAACCCGCATGTCGGCTTCGCATTCTGCTTCTTTTTTGTATCGGTGACAAAGCGTAAACACATAAACACATCAGCCCCCCCACCCCGCCGGCTGATAATGTAATCTGGCACTGGCTCCAAGGACCCGAGCCGGAGCGGCGGAGAGTACTGTGCCAAGCACTCCGGAGGCTAAATTTACTCACCCGCTTCCTCCCCCCACCCCCTCCCCACCCTCACCCCCCCTCCCTCACCCCCCCCGAAGCCTATGCAGATTCTATTAGCGCTTCTGAACAGCTCGGTGCGCCGTCGGCCGGCCGTTCTCTCCACGTTAAATAAGGTGTCTTTTATCACATCACGGCAAACAAAAGAGGAGCCGCGCTTTGAAAGAGTTCGGGAGAGCTGCGTTAGGTACTGGGAAAAAAAATAAAAAATAAAAAAACAGAACACACAGGAAGCGAGTAGAGAAGTTTGCATCTCCTAAATATACATCGACAGCGGACAAGCGAATGCTTTCGCTCACGGTTTGCAGTTGTGATAAGACCTTGCATTATTATCACCCCGAGCAACTGATACAACAATAAATTAAAAAAAATAATTAAAAAAAACCAATGAAGCTGCCGTTTTTCTCGACTACTCTTTGGGAATAAAATTTAATTTGGAGTGAGATTATTTTCCATCTTGGAAATCTGCTGAAACGCATGTCAATTAGGAGGTTTGATAAGCAAATCACAAGCTGTATTTTATTATGATACGTAGTTCTGTGCTCAAGTGTGCGTTTGTGAGTTAAACGTGTTTGGTTAAAAAATCGAGCTGAGTTAGCATAAAGTCCACTAGCCGAATGCTAACGTTTATAAAGCATTTTTTTTATTTTTTAAATCCTCAGATATCTCACTTACAACCAGACTGAGCTAGCTGAGCAGTTTAGTGTTTCTGTGTGCTGTATTTATTCAGTTTGAGAAACGATTTCTAGAAGGTAACAAAACGGACTAGATCTCGTCTCCGTTGCTAGGGGTCGTTGCTAAGGGTCGGACTACTCCCGGTAAACGCTGCATACGTTAACATTCGCTTCTACTGACGCGACTGATAGTTTTTCCAGTTGTTAGTCACACCCCCCACGTGTTGCCGCGGAAAACGGAGATCCCGCCTCACCGAAAAAGTTTTGCATTTTCAGAGCGAATTGCCCCACAATATGAAATAATACATTTTGATTACATATTTTTATTTTAGACGGTTACTTGTTGCATAATCGCAATATTACATTAATATCGCATGAATAAAGAAGACTGGAATAACATTGTTGAATTCTGGTTGGTCACACATCCCCAACCAGTCCTCTCAGCTATCAATATTAATATAAATAACATATAATATATCAAATGTCTGTTTGATAAATGTCACCTCATTTGCATATTTGAATAAAATTCCTGCTTAAGTATCACTTCTTGAACTCTGCAGATCGCCTTTGTCAGCGATGCTCGTGTCCGAAGTCTGAACGCCATTTGAAACTGGATTAACCTCCATTATTTACATTTCGTATGTGCAAGTCGCAAACACAAGACGCAAAAGGACAACAACAGCCTAAAAAAGGCGTCTTTCAAGTCTTATCTCGCGCCGCACAAATGAACAGAATCTCCGGCGCGGTGAACGCGATCGTTTCGCTATCTTCTCCCCCGAAAGTGTCGGCGGTGATGCATCTCTGCATGTGAAATGATGTGGGTTCCCCCCCACCTCCTCCTCCTCCTCCGCCCCCCCCACCCCCCCCCCCCCCCCCACTTCTCAACGGTATTAATTCAGCCTCTCTGATTAGGGAAGCTAGAAGCGCGTTCTCAACGAGCTCTTCTGAAACAGAAAATTAATCCCGGATCAACCGTCGTTTTTTTTTTCTTTTCTTTTTTTTCCTTCCCTCTCTGAGATGTTTGATAAATCACAGGGGCCCCTTATCTTTCCAGAAAGGAACGGCGTTTCGCTCGCCCCGGCCTGTCGGGCGTTAATCGTCTCGGCGTATTCCTTCCTAAATCCCGCGTTTTCCCTTCAGTGGATCATGTTCTGTCCCATTTAGCGGAGGAACCGGGAAGGAGTTTGTCCTACTTCTTAATTTGTGTTGACTCGCTGACGTACAGCTCCGGAGGAGGGTAATTAAAACAAGGAGGACCCCGGGTGTGTGTGTGTGTGTGTGTGTGTGTGTGTGTGTGTGTGTGTGTGTGTGTGTGTGTGTGTGTGTGTGTGTGTGTGAGAGCAGAAACATTTTATCAATGAACTAAATCCCTAAACTTCAGCAGACGTGACGTTTGGAAACGTTCGTCCGGCTCCGGCACGTTTCGGGAACGATCGGGGAAAGTCTGCTTTTAAACTTTAAATGCAGCTGGAACCAAAAAATACAGAATCTCCTTAAAATCAATTCACACGTTTCCCGAAGCTCGATTTGAAAATTTCCAAACCTGAACTTGTAATCGTTTTATATAAACTGCACTTTTACTCCCGTTTTATCTACTCAAACCACATAACCTATATTTTAACGCTCCTTATATAACCTCCTCATTTCATGTTTTGTTGATTTGAATTCATCTTTCAGTTCAATGGTTTAACCAGAAGCTCAACCGTGGTTACAATCTCATCTCTTGTCAACTCGTCCCACTGCCGTCGTTATTTATTCTTTGCTCTGTAAATGACTCGTTGTGAAAGTCACCCTCGATGATTTCTCGAGTCTAAATAAAAGGTTGAACGAACGAACGAACGACCCGATTGGCGTCGTTAGACAGCTCGACCTCATCCGATTCCTGAATTTAGGTTGGACTCTTAAAGAGTTGGCCAGAGAGTGCTTTAAATGGGGCGACGACGCAAACACAAATAGCCCGTTAAAGTGGGACACTAACTGTCGATGGATTTGATGCTCTACTCAAATCTCGGAGTCATAAAAAGTGGCAGCGGGAAAGAACTGCGAGTAGAAACTCAAACAACAGCGGCGCGAGACTAGATCGGCGTAGACGGATTAACGTTTTACCGCGTGGATACGTGGGGTCTACGCTGCAGTAGGGAATTGTTGGCAGTCGTTACGTCCTACTGGGCGTAGACATCGGGTTCATTTTTTTAACCAATCAGCATGTGGCGAAACCTGCCGACACTGCAACTTCCTACCAAAGCGCCCCCCCCCCCCCCCCCCCCGAGTACAGCATTTATTTATTTTTTTTAAATTTCCATAAAATTCAACATTTGTCGCGGTCACTTTTTATAGAGCCATCCAATCGCAGCAAAGGAGGGGGCGGGGCAAACGCGCTTAACCACCGCCGTCGGCCGCCGATCGGTCCGCCCCAATAAAACAATCGCCAACAATTGTCCAACAGGAACTCAAAAAGGGTCTGAAAACAACTCTTTTTTTTTTGCCCCGTCAGCACTTTCGCTTTATCCACCAGTCGATTGCCAGAAAATTGATCTGCAACTGTTCATTTTGGGTTTTTTTTTTTTGCTTTAGCGTTGCACTCCCGAAACACTGACAAATAAAAAAAATCAATCCACTAGCAACCGTGGTTTTTTTTGGGGGGGGCTTTTTTTTTTCATTACACTTATTCAGCTTCTTCGTCAAAACCTGGCGGCCCACATTACCCACAATGCAACTTTACCTCGAGGACATTTTTATCAGATTTCGCACCGCTCACGCCGCAGCCACGAGAAGCTCATGTTATTCTTTACGAGCTGCATTTCCTACCTCGAGAACTGCAAACGGATTCAAAGTGGAAAAATCGGGTCGTTGTTTTGAAAGCTCCTTCTGTACTTCCTGTTTCTCGTGCGCTGGTTTAGATTTGTCCTCTCCAATATAAAAACAAGCCGGTGGGAAAGAACATGCCGCACAGAAAATGTGCTGGAACATGTAAAAAGGAATCCTTTTTTTTTTGTTCCTTACTGATATGTTTAAGGTCCCTAGTGCACACAAAAACACATTTTGTGTATAAACTTCTAACATATTTATAGATTCTGGATTTTTCTGAAAAAGGGAGCGGGATTAGTAATTAGTCCTTTTTAAAATGGAGGGGGGGGGGGGGGGAATGAGTGTTTACGTCTCCGGAAGGGATCATTAACTCGTATAGACTTTGATTTATAATCTTGTTCTGTTGGGACGGTCGCCTTCACGCTGTGAACTGATTGGAGGACCTGGGACCAACAGGTGCTGGGAAAATATTCTCAGTACCTGTCAATTATTTCCCCTGAATAGCTGGAATTTTTTTATTTTTTTAATTTAAGACCCCTTGGTAACAACTTCACATTGCTTGTTTTGTCTCAATGTTCATTTTATAATAATATAAAACGGAAAAGCAGTAAAAAAAACAACAACAACCTCACCTTTAAGAAGCTGGGAATGAGAGACTGCTTGTGGGCTTTTAATCAATAATCAAAATGAGTGTTGACTCATCTTTTTAGTGCACGAGCAAGCCGAGCAATTAACTAATTGTTTCAGGTAATATTTCCCCCAGGAGGGTTAAAATATTGATGATCTACAGTGTTTCTGAACTGAGATTGATCCCGTTTTTTGTGTTGTTTTTTCGGTGTTGTTGTTTTTTTTTTTTTCTCTCTTTGGAGGCTGCCACGCGCCACAATACCTCATCATCTAATGCTGCTGTTGATCCGCGATGACTTCAAACTCCCCCCCCCCCCCCCCCCCGGAACAACCCCACGCTGTGCTGACCTTTGATGTGCTCGTTGACGACGCTCTCCAGCCGGTCCAGCCTCTCGATAATCCTCAGCGTTTCACCTTTGCTGTCCTCCTCCAACTTTCTCTCCGCCTCGCCGCCGCCTCCACCACCACCTCCGCCTCCACCGCCGCCGCTCTCCGCAACTTTGGGACCGCTGTTGGCCACGTAGTTGGTGATCCAGCCGACGTACAGGAGACACACGATGTTGGTCATGCCGCTCAGGATCACGCATGTCGACACCAAAGTTTTAGTTCTCCGTGTGCACAGCATCGCGACATCCCTCCATGGGCTTCCTTTTTTTTTTTTAATTCCCCCGACGGCGCGCGCAGAAGCGGGTTGGCTCGAGAGAGAGGAGGAGAGGACGCACGCGGGGAAAATGTGTCCAAAAAAGGGGGAAACTACAGCTCTCCGTCGGTCCGCTCCTGCGCTCTCCGGTGCCGGCTGAGGCACGGCTGAATCCTCCGGTGGCTTCAAAAGCTCCGCCGTTACACTAATAATAACGATAACACTATTCAGATGATGATAGGAGGTAGTAGAGCCCCCCCCTCCCCCCCCCGCTGAGCAGCCCCGCGTGTCAAGCTGCGCTCAGCTGCTGCACAGCTTTGTAGCCGTGAGACGCAGCGCTGCAACCTCCTCCTCCTCCCTCCTCCTCCCCCTCCCTCTACCCCCCCGCCGGCCTGTAAGCCCTCCTACGGCCCAATAGAAGGGGGAGGGAGGCGGGGTCTGCTCGCCTCTGCCGGCCTTACTCACAGCTGGAGTACACAGAGGAGGAGTGGTGGGGGGGGGGCGAGGAGGAGGAGGAGGAAGAGGAGGAGGAGGAGGAGGAGGGTAACGTGAGGAAGCTCAAGTGCAACGACCCCCGAGCAGTTGATGGATCGGCGCGGTGAGGTAATTGAAACGAAACAGGTGCGTTTAAGCAAAGAGTGGACTACCCGGGGCGTGCGCGTGCGAGCGGACGAGCGCGTTTGTGCACGCGCATTACAGGTTCGGCTCGTGGCATGCACGCGCGTGGTGAGTTACTGTAGGGAAACTGTCAGGGGAGCGCGGCTCTGTCTGTGTAGGCTCTCTATTTAATTGGCTACCGGACGGACGCGCGCGCACACGCACACGCACACACACACACACACACACACACACACGACCAACACATCCCAAGACATTACCTTAGGAAAAAAAAACTAAATATCACTACGTTGTTTTGTTTTTTTTCAGAATCCAAAAAAGGTTATTAATGGAAAGTTTCATCACGTCTGGCGGCGGCACAACAGTTGTCAAGCAACCTTTTGGCTTACACACATTTACAGTGACGTGAATGAATGTGCATTGCCTTGAAGAAGAAGAAAATATAAATAATAAACAACAACCACACATAAGATGTACAGTAAACAGTCGCTAAAAAGTTGCAAAAATGTACAATAATATTCGAAAATACCAAAACAATTTCCTCTCTTCACCCCAACAACAGCTTGATTTCAGTTTTTCCTTCCAGCTTAAAAAAAAAAAAAGAGTCACCAAACTCCCTCAAATTAAAAAGGTTTTCTACACTTTTTCTCCTGCCAGATTTAATTACAGGCTATTTATTTATTCCTGGTCGGGCTCTCAAACATCAGTTAAGTTCAGTCTTAAAGTTCCCACAGGGAACAGCCTGCCAGATACACAAACACTGTATAAGAAACAGTGACAACAACACATGACGTGATCCGATTCCTGCGTAGTTGAAAATAATGAATATATTCAATGGATAGTTTTAGATGACTTTAAATGCGTTTAAAACCCTAATTTGGAGCTCAGAGGAAGTTTAAAAAGTTCCCGTGGAGTGACTGAGGTGGCATATTTTAATCCATATATAGAGCTCGAGGTTTGATTTAAGACACGTAGATCTGCCAGGCCTCCTCCTCTTTTATTGTGAAAGTATTGTTTGGAGCATTTTTACTTTTTACTCTGAAATGATCAAATCAGCTGATTATGGAATAAGAAAACACTGACAGCATGTCGGATTTTTAGACGAATTCCATCGCAGTAGTAACTACAATAAATGAATTGATATTTCTCTGGTGCGCCCTCCAGTGGAGGCCTCCAGTAACGCGCAGAGCACGTCGGCCGGTACGTTGGTGGCGGTTTGCTTAACTTCACAAATTCTACCGGTGATTTGTTTTGAAGTGTAGAGAGGAGAAGGTGTCGCAATATCTTCCAGGCCAAAAAGGGTGGCCGGAAAAAAAAATATGAAGGCGAGTGTGCTTTTAGAAGAGTGAAACACAATCCAAAGCATTCTCCTACAGCCCCCTAAATCACGTCTACAGTGAATACAAAGCACACCTTGACTTTGCTGCTCGCAGGTGGTTCGTCAAAGAGCCTCGCAACTGCATCATTTCTCCGCCTCCTTGGCTTTTTTATAAACACACACACACAAACACACACACACACACACACACACACTCTCGCCTCTGATCGTCGGCCACCAAGGGCGCCTACCTGAGCGCTAAAGTAACTTCAGAGCTTCACACCACTAACAGATGGATCTCACAGTTAGGGCCTCTGGGCTGCGGCTTTCATCTTTGTCTTTCATCCACTGCTTCACCAACCGCACGCGCACGCACACACACACACACAAACACACACACAAACACACACGCACACACACACAAACACACATGTACACACGCAGAATTGAAAAACTCGCCATTCACCCAAGAGCACTCTGGCAGATTCAGCCGACGAGACCGCGGTATAAATAATGCATTAGATCTGAAATATTAAGGCCCTCTGCTCTGTGCTGTTTTCAATCTCGTCCGTCAGTCCGTCTCCGTCTCATCCATCTTTTCTTCTATCTCATTGTGGCCCCCAATAAAAAAAAAAAAAAAAAAAGCAGGCAAAAATGTCATTGATTTTTTTCGGAGCTTGGAGCGATGAAAAAGAAAACCACACTTTTAAAACTTGCTGAAGAGGCTCAGTCGTCGTCGTCGCAGCGTAACGTACGCACACGGTCGTGGAAGTGAACCCGATGGGCAGCTCTCGAGGAAATCACACGGGCTGTCAGAGAAAGACGTTCCGGGTTTTATCAGAAATACACACCGCACGTGTTGTTAAAATGTAGTTTTACTGGCCTCTCATGAGCATGAATCTTGGAAGAGAAAGAAACAGAACTTCACTATTTTATCTGTCACTTTTAGCTGGCGTGGAAAGCGGGGAAAAAAAACCAGGGTGAGAGTCCTGTCTTCGCCCTGAGGGACAACTTGAGCCTGAAACTGAAATCAGTTGACGTACGAGGACGTGGCTTCCCGGACTAAAAAAAAAAAAAAAAAAAAAAAAATGTGGCCGATCGCGGATGCACAATGAAGCGCGATACCACCGAGCGCCACCAGGGGCCGGCTACGAAAAGGTTCCTGCTCAATAATCAACTTCTCTTATAAAACACAACGGCAGTACATTTATTTCCTGTAATTTTATTGTGGTGTTGTTCACTAAAGTCGCTCCTTCTTCTTCTCATTAGTTTTCTGGCGGCCCATCTGAAAATAATCCCGTCGTCAATTAGGAAATAAGCCTAAATGCACATAAATGTATTACGAACAAATTCGGGAGAGCCGATTTTGACGAACAGCTTATTTGTGCTGCATCTTCTCCGAGCTGGCGGGACTTGAATACCAAAAAAACAAAAACAAAACCAGATGCGTGGGAAACACATCGCTTGGACTGCCCCAGTAGCATAAAGGTTACGGTGCACAGCACATAAAAAAAACAAAAAAACAAAGGTCACGGTTCAACTCACTGCTGGGGGACCTTCGTTGGCCGCCAACTCCTTCTCTTTCCATGTTTTCTCAGTGCTGACTGTCAAATAAGTGCAGAAAGCCCCCCCCCCCAAAAAAAAAAATGCATCTTTGAAAAACAAACAAATGTACAAGAAAACCTCTCTAACTGGACCGGATAGTTCAACTGCGTGATGCTTAAACAACAGGCCTTCGAGTTCAAGCGCCCCTTGAAACGGCGTCGGTTGAATATGCAAATGAAGTCGCAGGAGTTACGATTTCAAAATTGGCGTGTTGAGAAAAGTCCCGCAGATTCTCCCAAATAATAGAGGGGAATTTGTTTGTTTTGGACTTTTTAAAACTGCAATTATACAACAGGTAGTTCCGACTCACTACAAATATCACTCCGCCTGCGATATGTAGATGTATTAGAATTGAATTTCATTTAATATGTAGTATAATGTTGTTTTTACCTGTTATAGGTCTATTAAATGTGACCCATTTGTCGCCCCGAGCAGCCGTACCGTGACACCACGGATAGGCGCGCACTTAAAATATCCTGGCGGCGGCTAGCTAGAGCGGTTTGGTTTTAACACGCGACACGGTGCTAAAACCTTAAAAATACACGAGTGTATCGACATTTTTTTTTTTTTTTTTTGCGGCGGATATCTTACTCACAACCAGACTGAGCTAGCTGAGCGGTTCGGTGTTTCTGCTCGCTGCGTTTGTTCGGTTTGAGAAACGTTCTCAACAGAACGGACTAGATCTCTCGCCTCCGTTGCTAGGCGTCGTCGCTAAGGGTCGGCCCACTTCCCGGAGCGGCAAACGCTGCGTGTTTTGCGCGTCGCACGGGAGTCCACCGACTCCACTGATTGTTTTCCACCCCGTGTGTTGCCACGGAAACGGAGATCACGCCAACAGAAACGTTGGAAAATAGCCTTTTTCCCATTCCCGAGCGCGACGTCTCGATAACGGCGGACAGCGTCTCTCCGAGTCCTTCCGACAATGCGGAGCTGATTATGTGGGGCCATGCCCGGCTGCAACAGGGGCTTAATTAAATCAGTTTGTGGGAGGATCAGTTGAAAAGCCCTCTGCGTTGACAAGTGTTTGCTCTGACAGAAAAGGATGAGAGCCGCGGCCCTCCCGCCCAGCTAATACCACAATCGACTCACATGAATGGTCAAGGAGAACCGTCGTACAACCAGCCCCAAATGCCAATACTTATTCTCATCATTTGACTTTTGCTTTGTTCGTTTCATTTGGATGATCTCTGAAGACCTGTCGTGGAAAACAAGTTTAATCAAAGACGGGAATGCTTCAGACGGCCCTGTTTTGTCTGTGTTCTTTAATTAAGCAGTTTTTTATTTTTTTATTTTTTTATCCTAACCAGAAGGCCTGTTTGCACTTCATAACTCACCAGGAGCTTTTCTGCCTGATTTTGTTTTCGGTCATTTTTCTTGATTTAAAATTGTGTTTGTTTGTTTTTTTTGCTTTTAGCGTAGGTAAACATTGTTAAACCCTTTTTGTCCGTTTTAATTGTGTCTAAAGTTGTTATTTCGCACTTTGTTGTGCTCTGGCCTACAGACAAAGGTAATACAGTTGGCTGCGTTTTAGTCTTTGCAACAACAAAAAAAACGAGTCCATCCTCATAATCATTTATAGTATCTACAGTATATTTCACATACAGTGCCTGTTAGCAGTGGAGCACATTTCTTTTGCTACTCGACAGACCAGTGGGATAGACATTGATGCAACGATGTGATTTACAAATCCTGAGTCAGCACATTTTGTTTTATTGTGAAAATCCATCGGATACTCAATGTCATTTCTGTGTTTGACTTCCCGCTTTGTGCAGCTCGACGTAGCTTCTTTCAAGTGCCATAAGGTGCAATACAACCGAGGGCCACTAGGGGGTCGTCTCCAAAAAACCTCCAGCTCCATAGACTCCAATTCAACTTCTATCATGAGATACAAAGTCAGTACATTTGTATTACAAGTTATCATGACGTTGTCAGTTTAAGTCGCGCCTTCTCATTAGTTTTCCCGCGATCCATCTGAAATGAATCCTGCCATTAATTAGAAAATAAGCCTCAAAAGCCGTGTTTGCTTCGGTGGAGGGTTTGTCTGTTTGATTGACAGGCCTGTGGCGCAGTCAGGTTTCTGCTATCGGTGGGCGGGGCAAGAAAGGTTACGATCGGCCGTGTCGGAGCTGGAACCGTGACACCAGGCGGAATAAATTAACAAGACGTTTTTCTTCGCAGTCTGCTGCACTTTAAGTTGAAGCTCGATAAAATGTTCAGTCATTCAATCATTATTTGCCCACCCGCTGTGCAGTGGCCCCGCCCTCACCTGCCTGTCAGTCCCCCGACACCCACTCACCCACCTGTTCACCATTCACTTATTAGCCATCTATAGTCACTTCTCAAAAGCCCGCTTGCTGACTTTTCCTCTGGCCATTCCCCTTTGTCTGTTTATACCTGCGTGGTGTTCAATAAGATTCAACCGTGTGAGCTTTCGGTCCGTCTCCGAGTTGTGCAGTAGAGTCCTGTCTGTTTACTGAGCCATGAGAAGGGTAGTACCGAGCATGTCTTAGGCAGTAAGGGAGATGGAAACAGCCCCCTTGCGTCGATATCTGTGAAAAGTTCAAGGTGAACCGAGGCTGCGATCATAGATTCACGCTTGAGTTTCAAATATCGACTTCTCTTCGCACAGCGAAACAAAAAAGTCCTCTTCAGAAGAAACGTGAGAACAGATCTATGAGACGGATACAAACAAGTCAGAAACCTGGCTTGGATCAAACAAGAACGAACAAACAAATTAGATGTTTGGCCCCGAGCACCTTTCTTTGTAAATGTGGTGTGAATAATCAAGGGCGGGTTCATCATTACTCATCACTAATGACGAGATGACGCACAGACGAGTCAAGTTCAGTGGTCAAACACTCCTTCGCTTAAATTTTAAGTCAACTTTTCTCCATCCGACAAACCTAAAACCGTCGGCCGTATTATTTCAGCTTCCCTTGTTTTTTTGTTTTTTTTAGCCTTTTCTCCTAAATGAGACGGCAGCACTATTATTTTTTCTGACACAGATTGTTCACCTGGGGGCGAAGGAAAAAAACAAAAACGCGGCTGCCAACAGGAACAACCAGGCTGTTTAAAAATAGCTGACAGAAGTACAAATCCGATCGCTGAAGGCGGCCGGGTCGACCGGATCCGGTCGTCGGGCGGTGTTAGAGGTTAATGAGATCGTTACGCTGTAGCTGACATTCGAAGCAATCCTCCCCGTCAAAAGGAATTTTCCTCCGAATACGGTAAATATAAATAAGAGCACCCGCGGCCTCGGTGCCACACCATATTTAGCAGATCGGTTCGGGAACACAGTTAAAGTGAACACAATGAAAACTGTTGTTTCTGGATTGAGTTTAAGGAAAACGTGGGACTTTTCGCAGCTTTATTAGGGGTTTTGAATTTTGAATCTGTACTCACCAAATTGTTTGATGAATGTGAAATGATTTGAATCCGATGGCAAGACTTTCGAAAAGACCTCAACTCAAGAAAACTGAGCATCATCCAAACACTAAAGGAGGGAAATGTCTTCGGTCCAGAAGAATCTAAAGGGATCTGCGATGTGAACATTATAGCTGGTCTGGAGGCTCAATGTAGTCCAACATCTTACTAAAAATGCAGGATTAACGTTGTTTGTTCAAGTCCAAAGGTAATAATTTTTTTTCCATATTTTATAAATATGATCGATAGCCACATGGAGTAAAGCCACTACTTTGGTAAGATCTGCGGCCGGTTTCGCAAAGTTAGACTCAAAAACGTATCTGTTGCACTAATTTGTTTCGCGCTATCTTAGGACACGTGGGACAGATTTGGTTTTCACTTCTCAGAAACCTCGGTCTTGATTCAAACTAAAAGACATTAAACCGACCGCGTTGTCACGATCCACTCGGCTCCGTTCACCTTTGCAGAAAACTCGTCTTCTAAAATAATTTCACAGTTATAAGGAATTTTATTTTTGCTTGAAATTGCTTGAAGTGCAGCAATATAGAAAAAAAGAAGAAGATTGAGGGCACAATTTTAACCTCAGTAAATCGTATTTCCAAGGCCAAACAGGAGCATGATGGATGAAAAAGATATAAAAAAGGATATAAATCATGTATTCAAAAGAAAAAAACGGTGAAAAAACACACGGAGGAGCCGAATAACACGTTAATGAAATGGTGCTGAAGTTGTACTTTGGGCAGTTGCCTCTATATTGGGGATAAACTGTAGACAGGAAGGTAGTTTTTGTGGGCTCAACAGTGAGGCTGCTATTGGCAGTGACGGAGACAGAGGAAGAGATGACTTAAAGGTCAGCGAAGGTTCGATTCTTTGGATAAAAAAGGAACGAAAACCGGGGCGGAAAAAGAGAAAAAGCTCTTAACCCGAGCTGCCCCGCTGGCCAGCAGGTCAGACGGTGATTTTACTGGGAAGCTTCCAGGTGTCTCTCTCTGAAACGGCTCTGAACAACATAAAGGTTTAAATTAAAGACTTATTTTATGGTTACATTAAACTTTGTCGAATATTTTTCGAATGATACCACTAACATGATGAGTAGCAGATATAGATGTTTGTTACCACGGAAACACAGGTCTTAGGACCTGTGTCCACCAAAGTGCTTTTTTTTTCCTGAGCCCATCATATTTCTTTATGTGCAAGCGTTGCGTTTTTTGTGGGGGTTTTTTTTAACGCCTGTTTGTTTATTCTGCGGTGAGCGCCAAACGTTTGCCGTTTTGTTTTCTGGTCACCGAGAGATAAACATTTTTCAACTTCGGGTAAACTTTGGTATTACCGGGTATACTTCGAGGTATACTTGTGTCTTTTCTGACATTTTTATGTTCAGTGTTTGTCGATACCTCAAGCTATATGTGAAATCATTGGTTCTTTCCATGAATAAATTGACCGTTACTTCATTCGGTTATCGTTACAACCAAAGCGTGTCAATAGGGCTTTAGTTCAGAACTTTATTAGGCTTAAAACAAACCAGTCTTTGTGTTTATAAAAGTGTCTTATTTGATTTGGGGAGTAAATTTCCATTACTCTAAAACATCGGAGTTCAAGATCCCGCAGAAGAGTTCAAAAGGTCCCGGCGAGAGACGGGTACTCGCCGTTGGACGGCTCCAGCCAGCGTAATCTTTTTGACCAGCCTGCCGTGCATACTGTACGACTGATGGAGGGTGGCTCATTGGTCTTTAATAAATACACAGTGGAGCAAACAGACAAGCTTTTAACCCTCATTAACTGGAGTAGACATGTTGACCTGCACTAATGAGAGTCATTTAGTCAGAGAGCACCGGGGCCACGAGTCCACGAGGTTTATTGTTAATAATTAATCAGTCTCTTCGTCTTCATCTCCACACATTAAGAGACACGGGCCGGTGCTCCCATTAATCTCTCAAACGGTCACTGCTTGATGTTAAATTCATCGAACAACACGTTCGGACTCCTGTTTGAGTGATTAACGACTCTCAAATTAAATTTAGGTCTGAAATAATCTGCATGTTTTTTTTTTTTTTTTTTTTTTTTTACAATTTAGACTTGAAATATCATTTGATTAATCGAAGAGTTTTGCCAAGGGGCTTTTTATCAAAAGTGATGACAGCTGTACTTTTGTTCACGCGCGGGCCTTTTCTCAAAATTGGACCCTGGGGAATTGCAGGGAACTTTGTTTTATAAGAGCCGAGAGGCTGCCAGACACGTCGGAGTAATTTGTGGAGCCGAGAGTCCCACAGTCAGTCGAGGGGTCTAATGAAATGAGAGCTCTTGATTTATATTGGAGCTGAATCATGTTGCTGTTCTGCTATATTTGACTTCCTGGCAGAGACACATTATAGCAGCAGTGAGATGTGATGAGAGTTTTTTATTTGGTACTTATTTCATTAAATCATGAAAGTTTCTTTCTAACAAGCCAAATTAATCGGCTGCTTATTCTGTATTTGCAAAAGAAAATGATATACATGATATTCGTCTTCATCACATTGAACCTAATTTTTCAGTTGGTGGCCTGGGCCTGAGAAAGTGACAAGTAGTTAGTTTGTTAGTATACGAACATTAGTTTCAAGTGACTGTTAACATTTCTTGTTTGAAAGTCAAGCAAAATTACGCAAAATGAGCACAAAGAAAAGCGTAATGAAAAGAGGTGACGTCTCCTAAATAATATAAAGTTTATCATTGCCAAGAACAAACAGCTTAAATAGGAGTTTGAACACTTGTTCACTTCTAAACAAAAAAGTTGACGTAAAATAATCAATATTGTAGCGAAGATATCTTAATCACTTTAATTTAATAAGCTCGACAGGAGAATCGTACTATTTACAACAACTGTTCTTTATATTTCTGTCAAATTTGTAGTATCTCCAAAGTCTTTAGGATTCATCCTGTGAGGAACCATGAACGTCGGTACCAAACTATCTTGCGATCAGTTCAGTAATTGTAAAAAAAAAAATATTGGACCAAACGGATGGAGGTTGCCATCCCTTAAAGTCCTGCTGCTACCGTGGATAAAAAAAAAAAAAAAAAAAGCTCGGCTGTTGGGTGTTTTTTTTTTTTTTTTTCCTTCCATAAAGCGGAATAAATCCCAGTAAATACCCGCGAATTCCCCAAAAAAACAAACCAAGGTTTTACCCTCCCGCCGCTACGTTCCTCGCTCTCTTCCCTATCGTTCCCGATGTCTGGACTTTCCATTTCCCCCTTTCTGGCGCTGTTGCACAAGAAAGGTTTTATTCCACTGGAACCCGTTAGAGGCAGAGAGCTGGCTTTCACGCCTGTCATACCACGAACGTGTACGTGTACACATTTATCTGTGTGTGTGTGTGTGTGTGTGTGTGTGTGTGTGTGTGTGTGTGTGTGTGTGTGTGTGTGTGTGTCATCCCTTCATGCTTCCCCCGACTAAAAAGCTTCAGCCTTCTTACCTGCGTACCGTCCCGTGGCATCCTTCATCCTTGCCTTCGAATCTGCCCACGATGTGCTGGCGGACGTAACGTGACCACAGCGCAAAAGGGGAGAGCGGGGGGAGGGGGTGGGTGGGTGGGGGGGGGGGCATTATCGCCTCCCACCTATTATGAATCAGGCCTCCATTAGCGCTGCCGTCGTCGTCACCAGACAGACTTGCGAGACGAGCCCCGTAGCTCCCCATTAACCGGTCGCCGAATCATTGCTGCACCCTTTTTGACAGCTCAGAGCGGAGATAGAGTTTCTGAAGTAAAAAAAAAATGCTTTAGGGGACGTACAACGGGGACTCCTCTTCCGAATCCCGATCCGTCCACTTTCCCGTCTAACACCTCGACTTCACGATCTCCGAGCTCATGTACCCGAACAGAACATTTTCTGTTTAGGTTTAAGATTTTGTTCTTCTTGGTGTCTCAACAAAATGTCTCACCGTGTTAAGTTTGAGTTTCTTCCCGCTGGATGAAGGCAATTCATGAAGTAATTTAGATTGCTTCTGTCAGGTGCAATTATGTGTGCTTGGCATAAAAGTGAAGATTTCCATTATATCTTCACGTAATGTCCTCAACTGGAAGCATTTGAAGTATTGAAAAAAAAAAAAAAAAAAGACCGACCTAAGTAAGAGCCTTGTGGCATGCCTGAATCGGGATGGACACCCGAGAACAGGATATTATCAATAAAGACAAAGACTGGTTCGGATATAGTTTAAACCGATAGAGTGGGAATATCAAAGATGCAGAATCAGAGCTTTATTTCTAAAAAAGAGCTTTTTGCTGTTTAAAGGAAATTAAACTGAAAACTATGAGAGTGATGACAGGGAACGGAAACGGTAACAGTGCTGATCGTAAAACCAAAACAACAAGCTAAAAGGTGCTAATCCGCTGCCTTAAACCGGAAAAGAAACTGCAGAATTGCGTGATAATTACACGTCCGACTCAACTTAATCAAACTTAAATTCAAGTCCTTCCGGCAGTGTTCCCTGGTGTGTGGACTCTGGCGCCTGCAATTGGTTTACATGGGAAACTAGTAGCTTGCCGAAAGGGGTTGACCGGTTACCGTAAGTTTGGAGGTTAAAAAAAACACCTCTATAGAAAGTATTTTCGTTTTAGTCATATTGGTAAAATTAGAATATGCACTCATTTAAAATTTAAGAGGACTGATTGGAAATGTTGTCCTTCAGACCGGGACGTAGCTGTAGTGTTATTTTCTACCAACGCCATTTGTTGTGTGAAGATCATCCCGTTTTAATCGAGACTTTCCCAGGAAAGCATCTTTATCCCCGGGGGCATCCAAAGCGGAAATCTCTCGAACGGTGCGACTCCTGACGATGTGTCGATGAAAGCGGCAGCGTCTTCCATCAAAGGCTCGTTTCTCTGCTTCTTCGCCGAGGCCCGGCTAAAGCCACGGCATGTCGCCTGCACCGGTGGGCGGGTGATTGGCTGTCAAATGGCTTCCATGAAGAAGCCGCGTGAAGCCGACGACTGGCGGGTTTGCTGTCACTCCCGGCACGCCGAGGAAACCTGTTGTCCCTCTGGGAGATGCTACAGGACCATAATCTCCTTCCTCCCAGGAGCCGTCAACCTTTGCCAGTCGTCCTACGGAGACTCTGACACCACCCGTCCACTGGGGATTTACAGGAAACCCATAAACTGCCGGATTCCTGCTGGTCCATCCACTTTATTTATTTATTTTTTTATGTGTTTTTGGCTCAGCTTTTTCCCCCCAATATTTATAATGTCTAAGGAACCCTGTCCATACTCCTTATATCTTACAATGTTGTTGTTTCAAAGCTAACAAGGAAATGAGTAGTCCTGCTTTTACATTGAAATATTGTTACATACTATATGACGCAATCTCCATGTTGCTGTTTCCTGTCTAAGTGACTCTCTGCCTCTCCTTTGTCCACTGATTTCTATGTACCTGTATTTCCTTCACAATTGTTATTTTTCTCACTTGTCAGATTAAAATAAGTCATCCTCTGATTCGGAGAAGCCTTTGTGCATCCCGAAATACGGTGGTGACTGCTATTGAAGATGGATCTCCGTGTGCACACAAATCTGCGGCAAAAAAGAGAGAATTTAAGATATATTGTTGGGGATTTTTTTTTTGATCTTGTTCTCCATTCAGCTGTCAAAACACGGAGGCAAAAGAAAATAATAATTCAGTGAAGCAACGGAGGCTTGTGTTACAGTACAGCTTAATTCCCACAGTCAGGATAAGCCATGATTTAACACCTCTTTCCACTGTATGTCAGACATCGTCGGGTTTTCAATCACATAGAGTCAGATCCCCCCTCCTCCCCTCCAGCTCGTCCAAATATGGTCACTTCCTGCTCCGAACTAGCAAAGATGGCGCCGGCACAAAATCCGAACTCGAGGCCAACGGGTGACGTCACCGCTGGTCGCCGCTTGACTCCGACCCCCCCCCCCCCAAACCTGATCTTCAACTCCTTGTGTTAACACACACCGACAAATTATGCCCAGAGCGGCGTCCCGTCTCTGGAGCGCAGGGATCTCAAACGTACGCCAGCCGGGAGCCCCGGCTGACCCGTCCTTCATTTGCATGACGGTATTTCAGCATTAATGAGTTTCACTCTGAACGAGTCACAACCGGCTGACTCCTCCGTTTTCCTTCTCCTCTCGCTCTCCCCCGCGGGCCGACCGTCTCGTCCGGACTCGGCCGTCCTCCCGGCGGCCCGCACGCTTGGTGAGAAACGCTACACCCGGGGATCCTTTCTTTCTCCCGCTATCTCATCTCACACACATGAATGTACAAGTCTTTTTTTTTTCTTCTGTTTTCTCCATCTTCATTCTCAGCCAAACACCTGAGAGTCCCTTTGTTCGGCTCCCTCGGCTCCGGCAGCCGCCGAGTCGGAGGAGATGCACTTTAGAGCCGAATAGACGAGGTTGACTGAGTTAACCATAAAACCCTCTCTCGTACCATCTGTCTCTGTCTAACATCCGAAAAAAATCCTCTTTGTCTCTTTTATTGCCGGTTTTTTTTGTTGTTTCTTTCATGAATCTTATTTTTTTTTTTTAAAAAAGCTCCTTTCGAAACATAGAACTGTTTACATTAAGACCAAAAAAAAAAAAACCTCCAGCAATTAAAAAGCAAATGATGATGATTTATTTTGTGTATAAACCTGCAGGTTGAGGACCGTCACATGGATTTCACACTGTTCAGAAAATATTTAGAAAATTCTCACGAAGGGTTAGGAATCATTAAAGCTTCATTATTTTTGAAACGACGTGAGAATGAAACCTTTATGCGTAATGTGAAAGGTGTCGCTTTGAGCAACAAAGCCCCGGCAGCGTTATCTCCAAGTGTGCAGCTGGCGAATGAAGTGGAGCACTTGGCAGACCCCGAAACAACCAGACGGGTGCCGAAACAAGCATGCGGCGCGTCGATTTTCCTTTCGAGACGGCGGATGGAGTCAGTTAACGACGCGACAGCCAAAGTAACCATCTTCGAGATGCTTTCCTCTGAACTGTTTGTTTAAAATGTTCAATTATGTCATTACAGAGTAAAAAGAAAAAGGCTTGTTAAAAGAAGGAAGCGTTGACGAGAAGTTCAGCACAAGTGGCCAAAGTATCTCATAAAATGTCCAAATAGCCGTGTGTCTTGCCTACCCGGGACTATAATATGTATTATTATAATTCGTTACCATTAGCAGCTATATAAACCCTGTTTCCTCCAGCCATGGCAAGTCGTTTACAATTTTTGTGACCGCTTTATTCTTTTTCAACCCGCATTATTGAAAATAATATTTGGTGTAAAGTCCGAAATACTGCATGACAAACCGATTTCTACAAAGTATGGATGCACTTCTAGAAAGTTTTTTTTTTAAAGAGGATTTGGAGATCACATCATAAAACACACTATGAACGTACTTTTGTTTTGGTCTAACAACTTTATGGGTGTGTAATAGTAAATTGCTGGATTATTCCTTTAATTAACAGCATATCATATATTGTATTTTTGACTTTGATATAAATTGACGAGGAAGAAAATTCACATTGCATTGGCGTCATCTCAACCGGGTCTCATCTCGGCAACAACAGATTGCAGACTTTTGTAACCGCTCGAATAAGAAGGACAGTTTTGGAGGACAGTCGCAAAACCAACAATCCATTTCATGAAACTTTGTTAAACAGGCACAATACAAAAATGAAATCACGACCTGAAACGACCGAGAAGAGAAATATCTAAAAAAAAAAAACAACAAAAAACAACTTTAACACAGAGTGCATTTTTCTGTGGGAAATTGTAGTTAAAACTTCAATCTGAGATGTCTCACCGACAGCAACGGAGTTTTTCCCTCGCTACGAATGAAAATGTAAAAAGCTGAACAATAACAAAAGAAAAAGTGACAAATGTGGAGGATGCAAAAATAACCCATTTCCCACCTCAATCTGGTCACCAATCACTTCAAGAACACAGGATATATAGTTAACAGCCCATAAAACCCCAGGAAATAAATTATTTTTTTGTTATTGTCGCGCCTCGAGAATTCATCTGTCATGAGGTGCAGCCGAAATTAAGTTTTTCTCTGAATGTTGATCAGGAGAACTTCTATAAAACTTGTTTTAAGAGCTTCAAGGCAATCAGCCCTTCCTGCTACCTATTGGCTATTCCAGCCAAGCATTACATTCACACACTGAGAGGGAGAAAATGTGCAATTACTTTCACATCATCTCATCGGAGAGGAAAATTGGCGCTACCAAAGTGGAAAGGGAAGAAAAAAAAAAAATCCAGTCCCTCATCTTGTCGGAAACTCGAAGCGAGAGTGGATGTTGCAACGGCGAGTCAGACAATCAATCAGGGAAGAGAAATATGAAAGAAAAGACGGAGAAGACGGCATATTTGATTTAGCAAATGACACTCGAAATGAAAAGAAAAGAAAGCGGGGTCTAAATGAATCTGAGAGCGCCGGCAGGATGGAGTGAGTCGATGTAGAAATGTGATGTAACTCAATTGTCATAACCTGCGAGATACTCTAATCATCTGAATTATCCTCCGGATTACCTCGATGGCTGTTTACTTTTAGATCGTAATTCAGTTTTCAAACGCGTCGCAATTATCATCAAGTGTTGTGCTCCGTGTCGGCCGCACTTTTAACGTTTCACATCTGTTTACATCTGCCGCGGTGACACCGGACACCAAATAAACCCAACCGGGTTTAAAAAAGGTGTTTCGAAATGTTTCTGATATGAATTCAAAGTGGAAATCACAGTAAATATTCTCAATATAAACTGTCCAGTGGAAAAATAAGGTAAAGATTATGTGAATAAATAATCGAATAGTCATTAAAATGTTAAATTCAACTTGTACACGTGACCGTCGTCCTTCCTTATTTCCCCAAGTTTTTTTTACCGGCACCTGGTTGTAATGCATTAATGACGGGATCATTTTCAGATGGACCGCCAGAAAAACGAATGTAGTACATAAACTATTTCATGACCCTGCAGAGTCAGAGGGAGACTGGGAGACACCGGTACTTCATCGTCTGACTGGGAACATATTGACTGTTTCATTCTGGCACCGGATCCTGAATCTATTAGATCTCTCTCACACACACACACACACACACACACACACACACACACACACACACACACTTCGAGGTCACTGATGTTATCGACTTTTAGAGGTGTGCGCGCAGTAACCCACACAGCAAATTCACATCTTTGGAATAAACTCTCCCTGAGTTCAAAACTCTTTTTGCTTGTACGTGTGACACCATCAAATTCACTCTCAAGCAGAGTGAAAGTAACTCGTTTCTTGGAGTTGATTTTTAACACTTTTTCAGGAGTTGAACTCTTTGGGAGTTAAAACTCGAATCCCGTGAACAGTACATTTTTACTTTAACTTTCAGTTGTTTGAATATGAACTTTTTCAGTGTTAACAGTCAACACTTAAAAGTGTGTATTGTTTGACATTCATGGAGTTAAAGTTTCATCACACTATAAAGGTTTTATGTAAGACTGACAACAACATTTTCATTACAAATTTATATTTAACGATAATATGCAGCGTGTTTATATGCAGCGTGCAACAATTAATGCTGCATGAAAACTTTGTGTAACAAGGTGCAAACTAACCAATGTATTAATAAGACTGTGATTGGTATATATGTTACATTCCTACCTTGTACACTTATTGTTTTGTATGATAGCCCCATTTTATTTATCATTATGTCCTCATTGAAATAAATACAATTTCTGCCCGTCACTTTGATTTAATTTGGTTGCTTTATTCTCAAAAGTTAGGAAGAAATAACTAAGGCATGCTGGGAAATGCTAATACGGCAACAAAGCTCAACACCGAGAGTAGTGTTGAATCATGCTCCTCAACACTCAGCGAACGAACCCCAAAATATTACCCCACCGGAGAGTAACTCTGAACACAAGCTGGAGTCTAACTTAGAAAATAAACTCCCAAAATCAAACTCTTTGTTGAAATCCAGGATATTTCATTCCAGAAATTTGCTAAATCTGGACATCGTGTGTGATTAAAACACAGTTTTCTCGGTGGGGACACTCGGGCCCTTTAAGATCCACTTGGCTATCGGACTAACACCCGAAGATCCGTATCAGCGACAGTAAAAATTTGGACCGATTCGGCACTTTAAAACTGAGTGGAGCTGTGAAAACCTCTCCTGCCCAAAAGTTGCTCTGTAGTTCTTCTGACATAATTAATACCATTTAAGTTATGTAAATGTAAATCAGCCAAGAGGTCCACAAGCACTTCACGATTTCTGTCACATAGATTGATTGCATTTCTTTCTCGCTAAATTGCTTTGAGAGAAACCTAAATGCTCGCCTCCATCTCAGTCTTTTAAATCTGTGCAGAAAATCAGAGGATTAATCTGAATGTTTTATACTGTCACTACGTGAAGAGATCCTTTAAATAATAGACACAACAATTTCATTATATTAAAAAAATCTGCCTAGTATGTAAAATCAACTTTAAAGGTTTGATTTTAAAAATAAAAACAAAAGCCTGTGTCTGTAGAGCAGTCAGAAGAAGTGGTGATTTTTTTTTAAAAAAAGATTTTACATAAAGGGAGCAAAAGAAAATTCTGCTTCCTTTACGACCGAGGCAATTTTAAGTGCAATTTTAGGTCCATTTTTCTGTGAGCAACGAAATATCTTCAACCTCAAAAGGGAAGCAAAGTATAAGAAAGGAAAGAGTAAAAAAAAAAAAGAGTAAACCGTTTTCTTCTGCCGTTTTCTTCTGGCTTCAGTTCAGCTGATCTAAACGGCCGACAGACTTTCTTCAAATTGGCGATTCCTCTAACTCGTATCGCCAGCGCGTCAGCGTCGTGTCCTTTCTACTGTAAACACAAAGTTACAGCCGGTGGATTAAAGCGGGTCCCCGGGGGAACAAAACAAACCAGCGCGGGGACTCAGCCGGACGCCTCGACCGCTTGTCATACACAATCTTACCATCAGCTGTCCGCGGTGTACAGTCGGCTCCCGGGGGCCGACACAAACACTGTACACGCTGCGAGGGCAGGCAATTCTGAGCGTTACAAGGACGAACTCACTGCAGGGGGTCGGTGTGTTCGAGCGTAGGGGGCGGAGGAGGGGGTGCTTTGATTGGTTCAAGGGGCCCAGAGCATGGCAGGAACCACAGAGTTCGAGTTACACTTGTTTATCGCTCTGCGGGAGCTGCAAGTCGGAGGGTCCGGGATTTGACGTTAAGGTTGAAACGGGTGAAATTCCCGTAATGTGCTTTTGAATTTCCTGTTAGTTTCCTGGTTTTAATTTTTTAATTAGATTTGTGATTGAAAAAGTTAGGGTATATTGTCCAATACGCAGAAACTGTTTGCAAATTATGAACGCCGTTTCTTTTTGGGACGTAATCTTTCTGTTTTGCAGGACTTTTTCTGAAATACAGCCTTTTACTGTTTTTAATCATGTATGTATGTAGGGCTGCCAAGTTGTTGTAAAATGTACTTACTGTACATTTTGGGAAGTCTATAAAAACATTTTGCTTCAGCTATGATACAGATATACAGCAAATCCCGAAGTATGCAGGTGCTAGAGCTGCTTAGCAAACATGGCCACGATAAAGCAACTGCCTCAAAAGCTAAGGTAAGAAATGACACCAGATAGCCAACTGTTTTAATTGTGATTTGAAATACACTAATTTCATTTGTTACGTTTTTTGACTGGGTATTGAAATTGCTACCGAGAGTGGTGGATTTTAATTGCCGTTGGTACCGACTACCAAAATGTTGGTATTGTGACTTATAGTTCAGCAGCAAACATTCCTGAATGTGGAAAAAAAAAAAAAAAAATGTCCAAGCGGAATCAGGTGTTTAAAAAAAATCGGAAAGCATCGGCAGCACAAAACCAAAAACTATTAGACAGATCAAAGGTTTTTCCACGAGGAACAGCCCCAATTTAAAAAAAAAAAGAGGTATCAGATGCTAGTGGGAAGCCAGCAGAAACATGTAATGGGGCTCATAAGTGTAAAAAAAAATGCTTGATAAAATATTGATTTTTGGTGTTAAATTATTTTGCTTAAGGGCCTTTTTCTTTGACAGAATATAGCAGGAGAAGAAATCTTTTTCAGTAGAACGAGCCAGCGATCCCACCCGGTGTTGTGATTCAGAGCAGCGAAGGGGGACCAGGAGAGATTGATGAAATGTGAAGCAACAACAGGCTTCAACATCTCCAATTCAAAAGCTAAGACACAGTCAAGGATCTTCAACATGAGCAAATTCTGTGAAATTCCCCTTAAATATTAGTGACGTTGTAAATTTCCACTGTAGCTGGAGTGCAAGATATTTCTATTCATATCACGTTGAAACTAATAACAAACACCTTCTGCGTTTTCTCTGAGTTTAAATAATCTGACATTTGAGTTGACATTAGCAGAAAGACGGAGATCACACAGAGATGTACAGTAACGCAGTACATGCAGTGAAGTTGTGTTAAAGTCTATGTTATTATTATTAACGACATAATCCAGAGCAAAGAAAATTTCACAGTTAACAATCTCTGTAACGTAGACTTTCAATGTTATCAGTTTATTTATAAATCGAGCAAACTGCTGCTCCACTTCAGACAAAATTGAAACACATCAGACAGACTTGTAACGAATTGGGGCATCAAAACATAGGCCATACCACCTCACCGGGGGCATAAGCCTGCCTAATTTATTTGGATCGTGGCCACGAGCATCGGCCCAGCGTGGGGCTACTCTGCAGAAACTCAAACTTTACATATTATTTAACCCTAGATCAGATAGTTTTACATTTTACCTCCATTTCACCACTTTAGTCCAAAACCAAAACATCACAACAAGTACCAGATGGATATTTATGAAATTTCATTATACATTATACCGTAAGAGTTGCTCGTAGCTACTAATTGACAAAGTATTCGGTGTGGCCCGTGAGCCCCCAGTGAGTTTCCTGTTTGGTCTACATGCTACTAAAGTACGCAGCCCTGACTTAGACAATACCCCGACTTCCCCCCCAGCGTTGATGAGGGAGTTAAACGTCTCGACAACTATTGGACGGTTTGCCAACATCCGGCATTCATATTTCCCTCACGAAGGAAGTGTCATCTGTTTGGTGACCCTCTGACAAAACCTGCTAAACTAATTTTTATCCCATCAGCCTCAGATGTAGTTTGCATTTTGTGCCAATTAGCAAACATTAAAATTCTAGACTGCTAAGATGATGAACATGATAAAGATTTTTGCTGAAGGCGCCTCTGTGCCAGTGTGCCGCCGAAGCAGAGCGTCTGTTCTTCGGCGGCCACATTTCTATCACAGCTCAGACTTGTTTTACCGTCATTTTCCGTGTTTTACAACCACCGAAAACTGAAGGCAGCTGGTGTCGAGGCTTTGTGGCTCTAGCCTACTGGAATATTACGATCCTTTATCATCATCACTGATTGTAAATGTCTGTATGGCCAATCAGATCTCACAGAAAAGTTACTTTCATTAAACAGCCTTTTCATGCAATTCAGTTTTGTTTTGTGGTAATAAGATCATAACATTACACGCAGCACATAAAAAGATAATGCACGGCAGCCTTTTTATTCAGTTCCAACATCTAACAGGGAAATATGTAAATGACGACAACTTTACGGTGAATCTGGCTGCGAGGCCCGAAACAACTCTCAGATTTTGTTCTTGTCTCCGTCCCTCTGTCACTGACTACAAATGCGAAAAACTAGTTTTGCTGTGTATGTGTTTAAAAAGTCAGTAGCAAATGAAACAGGATAATAATTTTTTTTTATATTAAGTCAGCTAAATGCAGGCATTTACATACAATATCAATAGAGTGAGCTCTGCAGGCAGAGTTGCTCAGTGTGATACGATGTCATCTGGTTGACCCCCAGTCAAGAAACTTTAAGCCCGCCTTTGGCCATTTTTCCACCGACAGCGATAAATGCAATACCCTCTGCCTCATTATAAATACTTAAGTCCTAAATATTTCAAATGAGTTCATTATTAATCGCTGCCTGGTAAGTTGTACACTTTTCTCTACACCACCATCATTCCCAACACGATTCAGAGTCTCCAGCACGTCCTCAGGGTTTCTTCACTCAACTTCAACGTGAAGAAAGTAAAAGCAGCTAAAATCACATTTCACTGCTCAGATTTAATGAAGGCCTAAAAAAATTATACTTTTTCTTGCTATTACGTGATATAGATAGTAAAAGAAAGGGGATGTATTACACACATTACCTACACATTTACGTCTTCGTTACATCAGATATTCTCTCTGAACAGAGAGAGTAGAAACCGTTTGAGTGCAATATGAAGTATATATTGACAGAGTTTTTCCACCAGGCTTTTTTATGACGTCTACTAAAACCTGTCAAATTCTTGTAAATCTCGCTTCCCAGCCGAGACAGCACCCCTCCTCCCCCCGCCCCACCCGAAACCAGCCACTCCCCCCCCCTGCTGCACCACAGGAGGAATGACTGACGCTCTAAACCGCCTTCAGTACTTTGATGTTCCATTACAATTATTTTGTTGACATTTAAAAATTTGGTTTATAGAGACTTTGCTGTCGTAAACGTCACTGTTGCTGCTTTATAAAAGGCAATTGGTTTCCACTTAAATTGTTTTTACCTCAGTGGTCTCAAAGAGCTTTACAAATTGCTTCGCGTGGTCACCGGGAGCAACTCGGGACACTCCGGCAGACCTGGGAATTGAACCGCCAATTTCACGATTAGTGGGCAAAAGACTAATCTGAGCCGCAGTCACCCAAAGACTCTTAAAAGGGAAGCGGTCGGCCCAAAAAGTAACTTGGTGCTTTTTTTTTTTTTTTGAAACAAAACAAAAACAAGAAGAAGCAAAGAGGGTCGAAAGGTCACAAATTTCCACGAGAAAGTGACAAAGTCCAAATTGAAAAAATGAAATGAAAAGAACATAAATCTATTCGAACTTCCATCTGCGACCGCAGCACTCAAGCCCTCCAGAAAGCAAGTGAAAACTCTGTATTGATCCGTATGTTTCGCATCGTGCATTCGGGATCACACTGAATCCTCAGCCAGTGTGTACCAAGAATAATATCACTATTAGTAAAAAATTTTAATATCCTTCGCTGCTGATTTAACAGGCAGGGTCGGAGCCATTCACTCAGTCCCTGTTGGCCTGCCTTAACATTGACATCCCTAAAAAAAATAAAGAACAACAACAAAAAATGAAATATTGACGCTAATGCAGCCTGGCAAAGACTCTCCCCTTTATTTCTCAAGGCAGACCGACCCCATGTTAAGGACATCGCTGCCTCGTTTTACTTTCTTTTTCTTTCTGCTCCCTATTTTTTCCCCCCGACAGGACATCACTCTCTTAGTTCTAATAGCTGCGGGGATGATGCTCGGTAAACACACACGAGCCGACGAGTTTCAGAAATGATGACAATATGTCGTGAATTATCCCCGCAGAACAAAACACCATAAACCAGCGTGAAGGATTTCCAGCCGAACCTCTGGCACCGAGGAGCGTGTTTTTTTTCCTTCATACGTCACATTTTTACGACAATGCATTCATCCTCGCCGAGTATTTATGTGCCACTTCTTACTTTGAAAGCGACGAGCACACGCGCGAGCACGCCGTCTCTCTTTGCCCCCCCCCCCCCCCCAAACCTCACCCCTCGCACGCTTCCCAAAACCTTTGAGGTAATTACAGCTGCCGTCCTCGACTCGGAGCTGGGCTTTATCGTCGGGACGGGATCCTGAGGACGACGAGACGAAGGGCGGCGCTCCGTTTGAATCCATCCGGACCTCTGGGTGTTACATGTCAGAAATATAATTTAGGTTTTTTGCAGCCGCACAAAGACAGGTGCTGCGTTCGAAAGAATAAATGGGATAAAAGATAACCCCCCCCCCCCGAGTTAAAGCTCCATTGTGTTTCAGCAGCACGGCGCAAGGTCTTCGGGAATGTTGTTTTAGGGCAATCGACAAACCTCGACAAAAAAAGTGCTGTAAAAGTTTGGTCCCCTGGGAGCTGTTTATTGTTTTCCATTCATCCTTTTCAGCCGGGAGTCGATAAAATCTGCACATGCACTGACGTCGCAGTCGACCGAATGCGACGTGTTTCGCATAAACCCCCTTTCACAAAATCTCTACGTTCCAGCCGGGGAAAGAGTTTCGCTTTGCAAGTGCAGAGATAACTGCGGTATAAAACTCACTCCCCGTTTTGTCGCAAAATCATTACGTCGTAATCTTTAATTGGTGTCTCGCACAATTAGGTGCCACAATTTAGAGGTTTAGCTTCCACCTGAAAAGAGAAAAACAAAAGTAAATTCCTCTTGTCGGTCAAGTAACTCTAAACAAACTTAATGTTTACAGACCAAAAACTGCTTTTTAAAAAAAAGTTAATTATACTTGAAAGAAGAAGTCAATTCCCTTTGTTGTAAAGTGTTTTTATAAAAGGCAGCGTATAATGTAGAGTGCAGAGCATCAGCGCTCTACGTTATACACTGCCTTTTGTTCGGCAACTCTGATCTGACCTTGACTGAACTCCCTCGACGGAAACACCAAGCCTAAGAGGAGAGGCAAGTATAACCTCCACTGACTTGATTTCTGACTTATGATTGCCACTCGCACAGTGCGTGGGATGATGTTTCAAATGTAGGACTATCAGGGAATAGATTTCAAGAGGATTTGTTGTTGTTGTTGACTTTTTTCGTTTTTTCTTACCCACTGTTTGGTCTGATCTTTTTCTAGTGCCAGAAAACCTCCGGCTCCAATAGACTCCCATTAAGGAAAGTATCAACTTCTCATGAAATACACAGCCATAAAAAAAATTTCCACAAGTCATTATGGAGTCATTTTCCTAAATTCACTCCTTCTGATCAGTGTTCTGGTGGTTCTTCTGAAAATAATCACATAATTAATGAGATATTAGGCATTGAACAGAGGTTGTGTTTGGGGGCGTTTCATTTTTTTGGAGCCAGAAATGACCACATTTGGACGAGCTGTGGACGACCTGATCTGATTGGGAACCCACAGACACAACGACCCGCCCATCGAAAAAGACACGCCCCCCCCCCCCCCTGAACATACCGCTTTTTGAGGTCCAATATCTAATTAATGTTGTTTGGGTGGTGTTTGATTGACAAGCCTGAGGGGCAGTCAGGTTTTCAGTGTAAGTGGGCGGGGCATAGTGTCCTCAGGTTCTCAGTCATATCCCACCCCAAGCTCCTCCCCAACTCGTCCAAATATGGTCACTTCTGGGTACAAAATGCCAGACATTAACGCTTCAAAGCGTCAGTTCAAAAACCCATCGTTGATGTCACGGTGGATTGCCACTTAAACTTTACCCAAATCAGAACTTTCTAGGACCCCGTGTCGTCAGTTTATTCTCAAAACATTTTAGGTTTTGGTTTGGGTTAAGACTCTGGACTTCTGTATTTCACTTTTCACATGCTTACGTTGTTTTTCTTTACCTTTTGTTGTTTTCTGTAAATACACTAGTATTGGTGTTTTTATTCTTTAGCACAATTTATGAGAAATACTTTGTATTATTCATAGCCACTTCCCATTTAGACTACTTTCAAAAGCCTCACACTCGACCCCATGTCAAGTTGTGTCGGTCGAAGAGTCGGTCTCACTGGACAACAGCATCAGGTTCAAAAGCAGTTCAACTCACTTCACTAACATTCAAAGTAGAGCTACCAGAAACGAGTCAAGCTGCTCTTCCTCTGTTCACCTTTCTCCTTTACACTCTGGTTAGTGGTGAATTCATGTGAGTATGAGTGAAATGGTAAGGAGGAAATTAAATAAAAGATCGAGGGGCTTTATAGGCTTAATTTAATTAAAGTACTATTTATAAGGGATGAAGTCATTCACTCTTTTTTATTACAGCCATTGTTTGCCTGCAATCTTTTGATTTCATTGTCAGCAGTAAGTAGTTGAATTTTGAAAGTCTGTATCAATATGAACGCTATGAATGAATCACTTCTTCGTTACCGTTCTCCTCACTGACCGCTCTAATGAGTGATGAAAATCTGAAACAAATGTTCAAGGGCATTTCTATTTCTATGACTGGTGAACTGAAGGATAAAAGGCACAGTTTCACAACGACTGAGATTTACAACACTGAACTAGGCATGTATATTTGTGTCTTGATTCATACACAGTTAGTTACGAGTGTATACATATTTTTTTATACTTACTTCTAACATTAACAAAAGCTCCATACTATTTTGATGTCCCTGTCAGCCATAGCAGTGTGACAGTGAGCCAGACTTGCACAGGACCTTCGTTCATTTCATTATTTTCACCTGTGCTGTTCCCTCTGTGACATGTCAACGTGTCTTCTGTTCAAAAGGTCGGTAGTTTTGATATTTCCTTCTTCAAAAGTTGATCCTAAGGAGACAGCAGCAAAACAACAGTCCCCCACTCTACTGCCATTGTGTGCACATAAGGGAAATTTAATAAATAACGAATATTTGAAAGGAGGCATGGGTCATGATTTTGTAAATATTCGAATGGTCATTAAGATATAAAAAGTCGAATAGTATATGTGACTATTGTCTGTCCTTACTTCCCCTTAAATTCCCCCATTTTACCGGCACAGGATTAAGTAATGGCTTTCTTCCGTCACCGCACCTAAAAGCTGTTTGCCAATAGTCTTGAAACAACACAAGGAGAAGAAGAACACCAGGCGTCAAACCAGCTGTCAAAAAGTTACGTGTGGAACGCCTTCAAAATACAAATGAATCTGAGGTGCAGTGTAAACCGTCGACTGTTCAGAAAAGCTTCTGAAAAGTGAGGCCTGTGTGAAAGTGCCTTTAACTGCAATACCAGTGACACCCACTAGAGGTTGGCTCCCAAAAGCCTCCGGTTTCATAGAATCCCATTCAATTTCTCTCAAGAAATTGTAAGTCGATTAAAGTTTTTCCACAAGTTATCCTGGTTTTGCTAGTTAAAGTCGCCCCTTCTTATTAGTTTTCTGACGGTCCATCTTCTAATTCGAAAATAAGCCTCAAAATGCAGTGTTTTTGGGGGCGTGTCTGTTTGATTGACAGGCCTGTGGTGCAGTTAGGTTACACCTATCGGTGGGTGGCACATAGTTGGCGGGTTGCCAATCAGATTGAGTCAAAACAATCCCCCCCCCCCCGCCCACCCCAGCTCGTCCAAATATGGTCACTTCCTGCTCCAAACCGTTCCGAAGAAACAAGAAGGCGACGGCCAATATCCGAACTCGAGGCCTCATAACGGCCGTTCACAAACCGACGGGTGACGTCACTGCCGGTTGTCGCTTGGTGCAAACTCTGCAGGTGGAGCTCGCAAATAAGTCTACCGCAACTGTGCAGAGTGAAGCATCGAGCAGACCGTCCATCCACAGATCAACAGTCACTGGCCAGACAAATTAAGTTTGATGTTGGAAGTGCAGCACAAACAACGTCCCTCATCTCAAAAATGAAGTCAAGGACATGCTTCGTCATCAGACGCATAGGCGACGGCTTGCGACGGTGATGGAAGGTGGAATATTCAAAATAATAGTCAAATAGTTCCTTCTGATTTCAAATCATATTTTTCTCTTCCCTACTTTAGAGACTGGCGGTTGCTACAAAAAACTGTCACTAAGTATAAATCCTGATAATCATTTATATTTTAAAAATGTATAAATGGAAAACATTGCTGTCTGTCTCAATGAGAACTTAATGGTGGAGTGAACAATGATTTTATGACTGAGAGAGGACTATGAGCAGTACAGAAAGAGAACAGGCTGTAGCATGAGCTGCAGTTGAGTGTTTATCTATCATTCCCTGCTGCAGAGATAATGGATCTCAACTATCTCACTGAAATGGCCACTTCACTTGCAATGATCAGCGTAATGGACTGAAACCACACACAAAAAAAAGACCACAGTTAAAAGCTAATGTCCAGGATTCAACAATAAAGGTTTAACCTGTCTACGTTATACTACCGTATGCAGTAAACCTCTACCATACATCCAAGGAATAAAATACACTTTGAGACCATTTCTAATAAATGTAATATGAGTGCCAGTCCTAACTTTGAGTTCATATCTTTAAGCCTCCGTAACTGCAATACGACAGCAGCCTTTCCTGCCTGCAGTCACTGCAATGAAAGATTTCAACATTGTGTGCCCTGGCATAGTCCTTTAAAAAGCTCCCATTACTAATTCATGCACACAAATTAAGTAATGAAAAGGTACAAAGTGCTGATTTGTCCTTTTAATTTGATAGCATCAGCTGGCTCAGTAATACTAAAGTCATATGACGTGATTCTATTACATTAAGTTTCAGGGGGGAAAAAAAGCAGAGCTGGTGTATCAGACATTAAGATACGTGTCAAGGCATAATTTTCTCCAACATCTGTATTAAGCGTCATCAAATGGAACCGAAAACCTGAGCAGGGAGCGCACATGAAATAAAAAAATGTTTGGGAATAGAATGAAGTTGCAGCGAGCCGAATCCAGCGAAGAGGTTCGGTAGGTAGCAAAGACACGTTGTAATGTCGGAGGACCCAATTCCCACAGTTTAGGTCATTTGCACCAAATGTCAGAACGTCCCAGTTGAACTCTGGGGGAGGGTTTCCGTATTCACTGTGTGGGTGTATATAGGAGTCTGGGGACACTGCATGGACAGCCGTTTCCAGATGTTGCATCCTACTGGGACTTAAATGCAGCAGCTTTGACCAATCGGTGTAAACCGAGCTTCTACCGTCTACAGCTAACTTCAACGTCATCGTACTTTGGTCTATGCAATGTGTAAAGCTTGTGTGTGTATTTATTTGTACGTAGTTCTTTTTCCCATTTTCATATCATATAAAAACAATTCTTTGAATTGAATTATACTTATTTTTTACCTGTATCTTTAAGCTGCTGTGAGAAATGAATCTCCCCGTTGTAGGATAATGAAGTGTTCTCCAGCTTATCTTATGCACCGACACTGGTCGCGGATTAGTACGCCCTGCAGGGTGAATATTAATGCTAGCCGCGTTTTCAGACTACGATCGTAGTAAAGAAAAACTGAGATTGCGCAATAGTCGGGGAGAGCAAAGGCAGGGGGATGAATTCATGGTGCACAACCCAGTAAATATCAAAGAAAACCATAAACATTCAATTGGTCGCGCTAACCTGACGCACCGCGTCTTCTGTCTTGGACCGTGATGTTCTGCCGCTCTTGCAACTCGAACGCCGCTCAGAATACCTCAACTAGCTCATTGCTTCGTTGTTGTAGGCTTTGTCAAATCTTTCAAGTTTGATATATATTTTGATCAAGTCCAATGATGAAATCACAAATGTGCACGTACCAGTGGTCACAAAAAAAACACGGAACAACAAGTTTCTTATTCCCGAAAGCCAACTTTAAAAAAGCAAACTCAAAACAGAAGCTAGAGGATAGAAATCTGTGTGAGCATTTTGGAAAACACTGCAGAACACCGAGCAGCAAAGAAGGAAAAGCTCTATTGACATTTTTAACAGAAGAAACGGAACAATAACGGAGAACTACAACCTTCGGTGCTGAAGTCCTTTGTCAATTGCAGTTTGTGGAGAGAAAAAAGAAAATCCATGGGACACTGGCAAAACAACGGGAGGAGTACAAGACACCTTTGTTTGGTCAGAAATTGACTTTGTGGCTGACAGAGCTGATAATTAGCTCCTGTGGATCTCAAACTTGGCAGGAATTCCTCTTTCAGACCGCTTTGTAATTAATAAATGGCCTCTTAGGCACACAGGGATATATTTACATAGTCACACAGGATATATCCTCCGCTTCAGACATTTACTGCAGGAGAGATGCTTCAATTACTCTGACAGGGAGGGAAGTGGTGAGAGGTAAGAGGTGTCACTTTCTCAAGAATTCAAGTGGAAAAACAAATGCTGTTATTCGGAAAGTTTGAAAAACTGAGCCACACAAGATGTCGGGAGTTTTAGGAGGAACAAAAGTGTTTTTTGGTGGGTTGTCCGATGGGCCAAACGGGTTTATCCGTCTTTCTTATCCTCCCTTTAGCCGGGAAACATCTCAAAATTAAGACACTTCTAGCCTTTTTTGCTAATCCGGCGGTCATCTGGATTTCATTTTCTCACCGCTTTCTCTTTCCGCCTCAGTCAAAGGTGCCTCCAACGCCTCCAGCTTTTTCTAAATTCAGCTGCTAACGTGGGATTTTTGAGGTGATATGAAGCAGAGAACACGTCATCCGTGTTAGTATCTCCACCCCAGTGACCCGGTAGCTGCAGAATTCAGTTTGGAACCGTATTGATCATTCTGAAAGCTTTGCCGTTTCTGACTCCAGTGAAAAACCTGATGCTGCCGAAGGTCCTCAACATCTGTCCGGTACGATCTGCAGTCACGTCTGTTTCGGGAAACAGGTGTTTGTTTTTCTTCAATGTAGAATTCAGCTTATTTTCCATTTTATGATTTTGGTCAGGTTCGGTTGTTGACAGCCTATCCAGGGCCAAATGAACCCTGCGGGGTGCCCAGAGGCAAAAATCTCCCTCCCACTCTATGTGCATTCCTGTTACCTGTGAGTGTCGGTAATCCGAGGCTAGAATACCACCATGCAAAGAACAGGTCCACAAATTTGGGGATATCATCTACAAATGAGGTATGAAAGACTTCCAGGGTAACGGTGCCAAAAGTTCTTAAAGAAGAGACGCAAACCAAAAATTCTGGAAAAGTTCTGAATGGCGTTCACGTTTTAAAAGAGGGCAAGAACGGCCAAGATCAACCGGGTGGGGTTTTCTCTGACAGTCGGTACGTTGTGTCACCGTGAAGTCGTTCCCCCGCAAAAAATTCGATGCGTGCTTTCTGCTCGAGTTTCAAGTCAGTGGTGAAATTGCAAATGCACCCGAACTACTGGTCACAAAAAACGTGTGCAGCTCAAGTGATGTTGATCAAGCCACGCAACTTACATTATTATAATACAAAAATATCAAGTGAGTAATATTTACTCACTAAAGTTTATGACTTGAAGTGGTACTTACTGTTTTAATTTGATCCTGTGCAACAGGAAGCGTCTCCGAGCGTTTTGACTGCACCTCCTACTTCTCTTCAACTCTCTTTTTATTCAAGCGTTACTCAACTATTTTTATGGCACTTTTCATGTCCAAAGTTCAATCTGCAATGCACCAAAAATGTGTGCAATTATCCTAATTTTTTTAACAAAATTGTGCTGCCCATCCTCTCCAATAATCACCAGCTGTTCACTCTGCCTTCCAGTGAGGTCACTTTGAAAGATTAAGATAAAGATTCAACAGATATACTGTATATTGACTTTGTCTCAAAACTAGTTCTGAGACCACAACCCGGCCCTTCTTCTCGTATAAAGGAAAAGGAAGCATTTTAAGGACATTGCTCGTTTAATTACAATTTTGAAGATATTCATAAGATGTCACACGCAGCCAATGTTCCAACGCTGATGCATGTTGATATTCAGCGATAATTATTCCGAGTTGACGACTGTTGATTGGAAAGTTGTTTGACACCTCACGGAGCTGATGTGGCTCCGGGGTCTGGTGAGTAAGCGTGACGACTCGTACGGTCGCCCGAGATGCTGTTTTTTTTTTTTTTTTTTTTTTTACACACTCGTCTTTATCAGAGTTCAGTCAACGCTGACGATTCTGCTGTCAGTTACCACATTGCCTCATTAATGAACTGACAAAATGTCACTGGCGGTGCTAAGATTGGAAGCAATCATCACCAGGCTTAATATAACACTGCATGCTGAGGCTGGGAATGTAAAATAACAAGTGATGATTCTGTCACTTCTCACTTTCATATGAAATTGCTTCGTGCAAACACGTCACGCTCCAGTGAAGGTTTTCATAACTTTATCAAGGGCAAGTTTTATTACCGATCGATCGATCAATCGATCTTTCCCGAGCGCTGACTGCGTCCAGTCGGATTTTTAATACAGAATACAGAAAAAAAAAACATGAGTGGTTGGAAGGTGACGGCTGTCCAACTGACAAGTTCACAAAATGTCAAAATACTCCACACAAAGAGACTCAGTCCAGGTTTTTAAGGTCAACCTGACAGCAAAGAACAAATTGACCAGAACACAGAAATATCTCAGCTTGCAGTGCCTGAAAACTTCTTGGATTTCTTTGAAAAGGTGTGTGTGTGTGTGTGTGTGTGTGTGTGTGTGTGTGTGTGTGTGTGTGGGAGGCATCAGTGAGGCTCTTATAGCCTTCAAACTGGAGAACTGAAAGATGCAAAGAGCTGCCTGTTGATTCTCAGTGGGATCAGTAATATTGTTAAATGTAGTTTAATTGTTAACTTTGGGTTGTTGATATCAATTATAGAAATTTCTCAGTATCAGTATTTACAGTTGCCACATACATTTCTAATTTTATAATGATTTTTTTTTTTCCTTCCTTTCCTTAAAAGGGAGAGGCTTTCCAACTATCTCTAAAGAATAACTGATACACGCTACTGAACGGTTTTACCGAATCAAGGCTATTTTCCACCAGTTCGGTCTCTCATTAAAGTCGATGCTTCATATATTGCATCGTTCGCGGCGCGGCAACCCGCTTCTGGTACCGGCTTCTGAGACGCGCCGCTCCACTGAAGATAAGCCGCGAGTATATTTTTTGACGGAAACCGCTCGGAGACTGCAAAGCAAGCTGAGCGGAGCAGATCGGCCCCGGCGGGAAGTCGGTCGAAGAAAAACAGACAATTTTGGTAAATTAAAAATGAATCAATAAGAGGACTGAAGAAAATCGCGGCGCACACGCAACGTGACGAACCCACGCTCAGTGAAATATACAGGTAAGGCATACCGACAAATACGGATCTCCACTCAGGTTAATTTAAGTAATATTTTTGCTGTCAAAAATTCACTGAATATTCTTACCCAAATCAAAGATATCCATAAAGTCCCTAATTTTTTTCAATATATACACCGCTTTGCCATAATCATGCCATTACCCCAACACTACTGAACAACACATCTGACATATTTGGGGTGTAAAAGGACTTAAATGCATAAAAGATTTTTTTATTTATTCACTCAATTTCTTTTTATTTATTTTTTTGTTATATGCAATTTAGCCATTTTTGTGAGGGGGAGAAAAAAAAAATCCCTATTTTTTTCAAAATTACTTTCTCTTTAAGAAATTAATCACCAGTTGTGTCTGTCGTATTAAGAAGGCCTGGGAGAGGGAAAATCAGGGATGTGTTCTCTGATAAAAGAAAAAAAAATATGGAGGAATAAACAGCAGACAGGTTAACTCAGTTCAAAGTGACTCACTGTTTTTATTATTCTCAGGTCAAGTTACATGAAGTTGAACCCTCCGTGTCTCCAATTTGTGACAAAAGCAAAGTAGACGACACGTTGCGTTAAGTTTTACCGAATACGTTTTGAGTGGAAACGTAATTTCTGCATGGACCAGGACCCCTCAAGTATGTTGTTTATTTAACCTTCAAGTTTGACCTTAAACCAAACCACGACCTTTTCCACGGGCTGAAAAAGCAGATTATCAGCGGCTGAGCATTTCCCCATTATTCTGTCCCTTATGCAATCATTCACATATTTCACGCACACCTATAGGTGGCATGTCGTAATATATTCAGGGCTATGCTGCAGCTGCTGCAGAGGGAATCCACGGTGAGTACTTTCATAGCCTCTCTCTGCACCAGCTTCAGGTTGTCGGAGACAATGTTAATCAGCAAGTTCAGCTCTCGTCCTCCTCGCCTCCCAACTGTTGCTGTGAAGTTTCACAGTGAGCGAAGACTCGAGCAGCGCTGGGATTTAAAAACTGGAGGGTGTGATATAAAAAAAAATAATAATACGACAATAGAACATGCATGGGTTTTCATTCCACCGAGTTTTCTCTCCTCTGGATTTATCTTCCGGTGGGAAGCTTAAGAAAAAGCCCTGGGTACACAAAGCCATGCAGCAGCGGAGAGATTAACGGCGATGCTCCACAGATTTCACCAAGGCATAGAGAGGATTACCTGGTACAGGGCAACAGGCTGCGAGATAGCATCTTTAACACTGCCGGGAACAGCAGAAATTTATAATGAGCTTTTTGAATCCTGCAGCCCCGGCCATATGCACATTTTGACCAGTTAATGTAGCGCACACTCACCCTCCGCAACAGCTTTGTGTGGTCTGACAAAAGGAAGGTAAAATGTGGATTTTCAAATTCTCTCAGTCTTTTTGTACCCCTCATGACTCTTGAACCCTCTTGTGTGTTATTAACACAAACTTTATATGCAGACAGATGTCGTTTTTGGGTCGAGGCTAATCTAGAAGTTGCCTAACAGTGCAATGCCACTGATGGCCACTAGGGGCTGGTTCAAAAAAAAAAAAACGTTGGCTCCAATAGACTCCCATGAAGAAAAGCAACAACTTCCCTCACGGAATACAAAAGTCAATAAAGTCTATGGTGCTGGAGCCTAGTGGCCACTTAGTGGTACTACACTTTAAAACACTTCTGTATTGGCCCTTATTTTTCAGACCAGACCACTTTTATATACAGTTAATGGTTTCCACTAGGTTAATAGTCACTCAGTAAGTTCTTCCATAAACTCCTCCAAAACAATTCTAACCAGCGATATGCAGTTCGGTCACTCATTCAACAAGTGTACTTACGAAACAACACAGTGTATGTCATTCTGATCACAGCTCAGTCTCCAGTGTCGAACTGAATGTATTCCTTACTCTGGCATCAGGAAGAATGAAATTCACCCCAAGGATTGCGTACACTGTAGCTGGACAGATAACCAGGACCAACTCCTTCGCTGTAGCCACTTCTTCCACACAGTTAACCTCAATAAAGCCCACTTCATCATTCTATCTGTAAGCCTGAGACTATCCGTCACAAAGGTTTTAGTGCTCTTTCGGTTTCATAAAGCATTTCTTTCCATTGCATAAACGCCTCTGATATAACCACGAATCAATATTAATGTTACAAGCAGGATTCAGTGATTTTACAGAGCTCTCCTTGCTCCCTGATCCCCCTGGCTGAGGTTCCCCTGATCAGAGAGCTGAGCGGTGTGTGTCGGATTTTCCCAAAATAAAGTTACACTTAGTTTATGAGCCGTCTGAGCCACTCAGTCTCAAGGGCTCAGGGCCGAAATCATGCATCTACTGGAGCTTTCTCTCTCTCCCTCTCTCTTTCCTTTTGATTCCCCTGCTGTTCTATATTCTCCAGCTTCATATTAACTTTGACAACCTAATTTACCTGAAAGGAGCTAATTCATTAGAAAAACACGGCCGCTGCACACCGCAGGCAGAATTACTGAGGCTGCTGCGGCGTGAGGCCGTGTCCTCACTGAGTAGGACACTTATACAAGAATAAGAAGACTACACAGTTCAACCTGAAGTGCTTCAACAACGTTACATGACAACAAGGACGAGGCGGTACCGTCATCACTGACCCTCTTTGAACAGCAAGAAAAAAATAACAACACTTGACTGTTCTATAGATTTGTCTGTAAAAAGAAAGCAGCTGTGCCAGCTGATTCGAGGAGCTGATGTAAGTTGTTAGATAATGACGAAACCACATTCTTTGGAAATGTGAACAAAGCTTTTAGAAATCGAGTTCCAAACACACAACTCGTGCTCGAGCCTCCAGGAATAGCGCTGAGCTATGAGGACCAGGAAAGCACCTGGAATTAATAGGCTAGTTTTTTTTTTATATATATATTTACATATACACACACGCATATATACTGTATAAGTATGGAGATGCGGTTAGGAGAAAATTAGCATAGCATACAAGCTTAAAACGGCGGGAAACAGTTGACCTTGCTTCGTCCAAAGTTGAAATATTTGTCCACAAAAAGACAAACAACAATTTGTGGTTCTACGGTTTACTATTTGTTGCAGCAGTACTGAACCCATTGACCCCTTAAATGGTTGGAAAAAAATATTTTTTTATGCACAGAATGAACAAATTAGCAAATTAGTGAGCTTCAAAGGTGTTTGAAGGTGGATTTGTTTGGCCAAGTTTTTGTTTTTTTTACCCTGCCTCCAGTCTTTATGCTCAACCAAGCTGATTGCCTCCAGAGCACAGGACCCATTTTTAACAGCGGCAGCTAACTGAGCAACAAAGCCAACAAGAATACTAAACTTTATGGTTGTTTTTGTAGCCACACAAATCACAATTACATAATAAGTAATAACATAATAAATACATATTTTTTGTTCTATTGTAATAGATATGAATATTTCCTTTCCTAAAAGCTATCTGCAGGAACATTTTATTTCCCCGAATAAGTCCGTTTTTTGAAATAAAATAAAAAAAAGTGTACTATAGTGAGATTCTATTTACAAATGAAATGGCACCTGCAAGTGATTGTGAAACATGCTTTCATTTCCTAAAGAAAGACACCCCAAAAAATACGCCGCAAGCAGTGTCAAAAATGAAAAGAAAAAGAAAGTGCAGCTTTGAAAGTAATATTTCTATCTAAATAATCCTAATTGTTTCCCTGAGGCCGTTTCTCCATAAAAAAAAAAAAAAAAAAAAAAAAAAAGTTCTTCCTCTGATCCTTCTGAAAGTTACAATAACACGATTCAGAGTCTAGAAATACCTGCCTGATCTCTTCATTTCAAGTGCGATATGAAAAAAAACAAAAAAAACAATCCCGCCATAAGTGGGTCACGGAGCGTTCGCCGCGGAACAGCCGCTCCGCCCCGCGTCTCGCCCTTCGTCGCCAACCAGAGCTTCCCCCAATCCTGATGTGCAGTCGGCGTGCCGCTAAGGGCAAATCCGTTCCGACCGACATTTCACTTTCCCCCTCCAAACCTCAAAAAACACAATTACGTCCAGGCGACTAATACACCTTCCTCCCGCTAAACTACTTTGTGTAAATTCAACCTGACAGGTCATTAGAAGCACTGGTAACCATGGCAACGACGATGGCAAAGGCAAAAAAAAAAAAAAAAAAAACATTTTCCACCCCGAACCTGAGGTTGAGGTTTTTTTTTGTTTTTTGTTTTTTAGCTCAACCGTGGTTGATGCAGATGAGTGTTTGTGCTCAAGTTTTTTTTGTCGTTGTTATATTGTACGTGACGATTGATTTGGATCATAAAAATTTAAAAAAAAGTTCCCCCCCCACCCAAAAAACAAATCTGCTACCCTGGAGATCGCTTATAAGGCTGCATTTGTTTCATTTTTTGCCGTTTTTGAGAGCATAGCGATTCAAAGCTCTACATATTTCTGATCTGTGTGTGTGTGTGTGTGTGTGTGTGTGTGTGTGTGTGTGTGTGTATTAAAGTTAAATAAAGTTAAAACCTCATGATTCATCTTCACGGTTTCAGAAGTCTGTATCAGCTTTAAATAAATGGAGGTTTCATTTTTGAATAACCAGACTGAAAATCATTTGACCAAAAAGAAAACGAGAGCAGAATGAATATATGCTCGTCTGCGTTTCCTTCATTGTCTGAATCTCATTCATGTGTTGAAAAAGAAAAAGTTTCTTTCGTAGCACAGCGCTGGTACTATCACAATCGTTTTGTCATAATTAGAGATAACGATGGCGGCAAGTGAAGAATGCAACGGAGTTTCTTTCTGCAGTTGTGATGTTGTTTTATTCACAAAAGAAGAAAAAAAAAAAGAAGAAAATTCTCAGCATCACAAAAAGGCAGTTGGCCTGAAGAGGAGATTCTGCACCCAGAATTAGTTATTCCCAATAAAGTTCAATGTTTCCGTTCACTGATGTTATTTTGGACGATAAAGTTTACTGTGAAATATCCTACCTCTATTACATATCTTTGTTCGATAACCACATCAGGACCGATATATCGATAACAGATTTTTTTTATTTACGTCCTTTCCAGCCCCAGAAATCCAGTCTCTAGATCTCAATAAAATAGTAGAATATAAACTTTATCCAGGTAGTCACAAACATAAGAAATAAATATGGGAACAAATGAAACCGGAAATTTGACTCAAATCAGCCTTCTTACATATTGTCGTTGTAAAATCCTGCTATGTTTTCATTCAAAGTTCAGTTCGTGATGCGCTTCACATGTACAGACACTGAATCTGTTTTCGATGGTAAGAGCAACACGATGTTTAGATGGGGAACCTCTTTTCTCATCCCCAGCTTCCCCGAGACTGTATTTTATCACCCTCAACTCACTCTCCCTGCACTTAAAACATCCCAGAATAGTTCCGACGTGAGCCGATACCACGACCGCGGGTATCAGCGAAGTTACTGGAAAGTAGCCAAAGCGATAAAGACAACAGCCTCCGGATCGATGCGTCCAGAAACCCTGGGAAAAAAATAAAACATCATTGACTTGGACACGGCGTCCTACCTCAGGACTCCCGCACACGTCTGGGATGAAGTCACTGGCATTAAAAAAGACTCGGAGGAGTTTCAATTTCTTGGCTCACGTAGACCGAGCACACTTATACAGAATATTAATTTGGGCCTCATCATAAGAAAAGCCAAACAAAGACTGGTTCTTTCTTCGACAAACGCTGGCCTTTGGCCGTCCTGTCCTTTGACGAATGTTCAATTATAGTTTCTGTTGAAGGGAGTATCATCAATACATAAGACGATTACCCCCCCCCCCCCCACCCACCCCCTCCAAAAAAAAAAGGCTGCACGACCTTATTTAGCGCTATGACCTTCGGCAATAAGGTGACGTATATTTCCTGAGAGGCAAAAAAAACAAAACGCAAAATACCTCTGCGGAGCACTCTCGGCCGAGCTTATTATTGAGTGCAGAAAATAACCGAAGGTGACTCATGAATGCATCAACGTTGTTTTCAGCTCGCTCGTTCTCTCATCTGGACGGCGGTGGGCAGAGAGCGAGAGTGTTCAGAGACGGAGGGAAAAAAATAATAATAATCAACCTGAAACTAAAGTAAGGAGGATGAAAATATGACTCCGTCTTTCAACCATCCCCCTCAGCGGAAATTATACCCTTGCAAACCCATAATCATAAAAAGGCAGTTAAAATTAAAACCGACCCCCCCCGTCTCACTCCGATCACGGTCTGTTCCAACTTCTGCTCTCCTGAGAAACCCAACAGGTCCTTTTGCACCAAAACACAACAAGCTTTTAAACTTCTACCAGTGAAATTCTTTCTACTAACTCTGCATCCTTACTATAAACTAATGTATGCTTTAAATTTGCAATGTTGCTTGAAATACACTTCACCGACCACCTCTGCAGTAGTTAAAGCAGGATTAGATTTTGTCTTTTTTGATGGGAAGAGAATCTCTTTACATCCAACCTTTTGATTTAAAAAATAATAATAACAATAATAACATGAAAACAAGTTGGAAGCAAGTCTCAATCAAAACATATTTCAGTCACAGTCTGTAGAAACAAAGCAATGAGCTGAAAGAAGCTAAAAAGCGCTATAGTTAAGGGGAGTTTTTCTAAGGCCTGCAATAAGCTGCCTGCAAAACTGGAGTATATCTCTGAGCTATAATTTGAGACACATAAAAATGTAGGATTGTGCAACCCGTGTCTTAGACTATCTATCCGTGTGGGTAACCTCGGCGACAGGGCAGGGAGGATCGGGGGGAAACCCCCGAGTGCGTTAGCGACAGTATGTGCAGTGAACGGCTGCAACAGATTACACCAGCTGAACGCCTGCTGTGAGCTCAGTCAAGCCTCCCGTCGGGCTACTCGGCCAACAGAGAAATTCACGTGAGCTAAGCTAACAACGAGCATTAAAACGTGTCTATGAAGAGACAGAAAGTCGACTGTGAAGAAGGCAAATATCCGAAGCCAACGGACTGACAGCTATTTATCTACTTTGACGGTTGCAGCGAGTAACAAATCTGTGTTTTAACGTCGCAGCGAATGGATTGCGACGTTCTAAAATTCACACTGTGAGAATTATGAAGAGTTCAGAAGTATTTTTCGCGGCCCACGAGCCGCCATTGATTTTGTTTTTTGTTTTTTTCGACTTAGCCCATTTGCTATTGAAGTTGAATCGCACTGCTGTGATGTTTCATGGAGCTCCAGCGTTGCTACACATTTTTCACATTCCTCATTATCATTTTAATTCATTGTTAGTAGAGGAATAACGATTAGCGCGGCTTTTAAGCAAAGGGAAGGAAATTAAACTCGATAGGAGGGCAGACTTTTCCCGCCGGCGGAAGAGGATGTTAAACAAAAAGAAAGTGTGCATTAAAATGTCAAACCAACGCTCCAAAAAAAAAAAAAAAAAAAAAGCTTCTCAACTTCTCTTTTTCAGTTTGCCTATCGCACCATTTCATCACCAACCCCGAAGAGTGAGAGGAACACTGCGGTCTTATCAAAGCACTGTGCAGAGCTATCGGCGTTTATTAAAGACACTGTAATAAAAAGATATTCCAACTAAATATGTTCGTTTAATGTCTTTGAGTCTTCTGCTAACAGCGGAGGGAGCGGTCGCTCAACCTAAACCGTTGCGAGTTATCGGGGCGCACCAATGTCAAAACAAGCGTGACGAACCATGACTCGGCACTTTTTTTGATATTCATAAGATGCAGACATATATTTCCTTCCCGCAGGTTCAGTCGTGGCTTCAGTTTACTTCATGCACAATGGGTCTGAACCAAGTGAAAAATGGTCGTTTTAATGTATTAAAATGTCATAAAATGTGATATTTATCAGAATGAGGACAGTAGCCCAAGAACAGACATTTAAATGGAACTAATTTATCACATCCTGTACTCCTAAAGTGACCCAAATTAAGCTCTTTTCAGACATGAAGCAGTCTTTTCTCTGTTAGAGGATGGCAGTTTTTCTCCATTAATGTTTCTGTGTGTAACAGAGAGCGATACTTTGCACCCCGTTAGCGTCTTATTTTTGTAGCTTTAATCAGTGACCACAGCGAGGGAGGGACGCTTCTCACAGTAATCCTCTCGTACCGTTTCACTTCAGTTTCATCATTTTTCAGGAAGTGAATCCTGCTGCCTTGTTTTATAAAGCGTTAAATGTCCGAACGTCACGTTAACTCTCCGTTCGCTCGTACGTTGGAGGCTTCTTGAAACAATGAGGCTTTGCGGACGGTTGGTTTTTTTTTTTGCCAAAAAGGAGTCATTAATCAAAGCCTCATTGAACACAGCGTTCACTAGTGACACCTCCCGCTGGTTCAAAATTTTTTTAATTAAGACCAGTCAAATCATTAGCTGTAGTGTCTTTACACATTTTCATAAACTTATCATCATTAAAAGCGTTATAACTGATAGATTAGCTGCATCACATTTGTAGGAAGGGACCCCTTTTATTGATTTGTTATTTGGAAACAAGTCTTCACTGATATCATAACTGCCTGACCAAAACTGTAGTGTCAGCCAATAGAAATGAAGATAATTGTGATTAGAAATAAGAAGTAAAAAAATTAACATTAGATTTAATTTAGCAAAATCTAACCAATGAACGAGTGAACGCAGCAGTGTCGAGCCTTGTGTGGATAGGATTAGGTGATTCTCTGAAATATATACACATCAATACAAGCTTCACTGGGAACTATCATACGTATATGTATCATAGAAGACACCACTCACATTTGGAATTAATGCAAATTGAAAATATAAAAGAGTATGTGATGGTGTTTCTTCCACGTCTATTAAATTGTTTTTTTTTCCCATACGAGCTGATCTCCGATAAATTATAGGGCTCTTAGAAGACATGCACTTATCTTTCTCTCTCTGTATATATATATATATATATATATATATATATATGTATATACACCTCTGCATTTTAATCCTGTGGTCCTGCTAGTATTGAGGTTTAAAACCATTTTATTAAATCAAAATGCAGCATATAATCTAAATCCTCTGGTTCCCTCATCGAATCTCGTTAAGTTTTATCTTTCATCATCTAAACTAAAACGTAGTTATAAATAACTACAACTCAAAGATTCGGATACATCAGTTGATGTTGGCTGAGAAGCCACAAATATTACAGTTTATAATGGCAGCTACTAAGTAAATCAACATTAGGATTAATTCAACTACAATAATTAATTTTCACAGCCTACTGCTCCAAACGAAACCGAGACGAGCAGCAGAAGATGTGAAATGTTGAATATGAAAATGTGTGAAGTTAACACCCGAGTCGTACTTGTTGGTTCTGTTAATTGTCCACTTTGGTGTAAAACTGCAGTGGTGTTGTGACTGTGTTTTAAAACGTCCGTTCAAATCAAAACTTTCTAATGAAACGAGTTTGTCCGACTTGTAAAAAAAAAAAAAAAAAAAAAACTTCCATTAAGGATGTTTTTTCCTCGACCTCCTCGGGGATCCCTCTTTGCTTTGGGATAGCCATCATAAAGTGGAGCACTTAAATCATTTTTGGGGCTAAAGCAAGGAGCAGGGACGGGAAATTGGGATGCAGCCACGGGGGAGATAAATGAACGCAAGCGTGATGCGAGGCTCTGAACGGGCAATCAAAGCTGTGTTTTCTCTCTGCGACTGTTTACAATTTCAAGGTCACACCGAGACTTCTCTCATTTACAACTCAGAGATGCACGAAGAACACTTTGTTTTTTGTGGGGTTTTTTCCATTCGTGTCCCGTCGGCGCGCTCGCTTCTTTAATTTGTCACCTCTTTTCATTTTTGCCGCCACCGTTTTTCCGCTTTGTAACAGAGTGTAAAGAGAGTACCGTTTAAAAAACAAACAAACAAACAAACAAACAAACAAACAGATGAAAGCGAGACTAACCGAATCTGAATAAACTCGACAGGAAAAGATTAGTAACCCCTGCTCTCTTAACGTCACCGAACATTTCCGTTTCTGGCAAAACACATCGGCAAGCGAGGACGACGGCGAGCACGCGGTTTCGTCAGAGCGACAATAGGTTGCCAAATCTTTATCGTCCTCTTGGGGACGTTTTTCTCAGGCAAGTGCTACTGCAATTGATAGAATTTAGCATTTTAGACATAACATAATATTATTCATTAAAAAGAAAAACATACATTTATGTGCCATAAATAGCGAGGTTTGAAGCGCAGGAGGTGAAAAGCTGCAGATAAGAGATTGAAAAGTAGCAGCAGGACCGAGAGGGAATAAGTGAATGAAGTCAGGAAAAGAGATGGAAAGGAGTGATTCTCGCCTCCGAGATGTCACCCGAGAAGAAAGCGCTCGTCGGTGAAGGTGAAGCTCCGGAGAGGAGAGTGGGAGGGAGAAAAAGAAAGAAGAAAAAAAAAAAAAAATAACTTTCTGTGCGACTCCACTTCCACCTCACCTTTTCTCCCCATCGGGCCTTTTCTCTGCGCTCGAGACGGAAATCATTCAATTACCGAGCCGAGATCTTCTTTTTCTTTTTTTTTTCTCTCTCGCTCCCATTCTTCGTGCCTCCCGATCTCGTCCGCCTCTTTAACGCTCGCCGTGCGCAGCTTCAAATCCCCGTTAAAACCGGGGACGCTGCGATTTATTACAGAGGGACATATTTCTGATGAAATAAAAAAAAAAAAAAGGTAACCTCCGCTTCGTGGGCCGGACAGAGTTGGCGTTTCATGAGCTGCGACGTCTCGGCCGAGCGTGACTGTCGCTCGGCGGCGGGGATCTTCAGGATTTAAGGCCGTCCAGTCTGACACGCACTCATCTGAATACACACTCGATACATCAGCCATCCATCGCGGTGTTTTTTTTTTCCCCGATTATTATCTCGACGCAAAAACAAACAAACAGACGTCCTCATGGAACTGAAGTTACGTTCAGTAACCGCTATTTATTTCGACCCATCCCGCCTCGCCGAAGGCTGCCTCGGGGGGTTGGGGGGGGGAGGGGGGGGAACGCTGCATCAGTCCCTGCTTTGCAGCGCACACGCAGCGTTTTCACCAGGCCATATTCATCAGAGCTAATTGATCGCGTTCATTTTTCAACCTCCGCTGCACGACTTTTCCTGCCCCGATTCATCTGACGCCTCTCTGATTAACAGCTGTCAGTAATTACCTCTGATTAAAACAGGGAAAAAAACAAAACAACAACAACCTGACTCACGTTGTAGTGTTTGTTTGCTCTGCGGAGGGAAAAATGCACAACAGAAATTTACAATTGGGTTATTATCTGTTTGAACAACGCGGAGGTCAAAAGCCACTCGAATAATCCAACCGGATAATTACAAATATATCAGATACGAGGATGTAATCTGTTGGAAAGTGTCCCGCTGCGTCACACGGACTATATTTACTTCAGTCGGTAGAAAGAGATGTTTATGACGGATGGATGGTACTTTTGAGTGATCAACAGTTTTTTTTTTAAAAACAAATTAAATTTGCAATTCTCATCAGAGGAAACTCGGGGATAGTTTTGTCCAATCTTATAAAGGTAACTGCCTCCAAAAGGTACGCTTTCCAACACGTATTGATCATTAGCTCCGCCCACTTTGAGTGATTGTTGCGATTTACCATTTTTGACTTGTGCGGCTTAAAACTGCGTACACAATTAGTTGTCACTGCAACGACGGCGCCATTTACAATCTCATCATTTATATTCTGCTGGGGGAGTAGTCGTCTTCTTCCTATCCCCAAAGCGGCAATTGAACTCAGATCATGTATTCTGCTCCGCCTTAAGGAGAAAAGTAAATACATCAAGTAAATAAGCTCAGTATTCATGTTGGTACATTTCAATCTGCCGCTTCAAACCCAGTAACTCGTGTTGCATCCAGATTCTCCTTTGATCTTTGCCTCCGTCCGTCAATAACGACTCGGCGGCGTCGGTGAACTCGTGCGCTTTCCTGCTGATCAATAATAAAGTCGCGTGAAAAAAGGAAGTACGGAAATTGTTGGCTTTTTCTGGAAATATTTGGAAATAAGGAAACGTCAGAGCACGTTTGAAACGGCGTCTGTCATCGAAGGTCGAAGAAAAAAAAAAAGAAAGAAAGTCACGTGGAAGAAGTGAGACGTGTGCAACCTGATTTATGATTTGATCTCGTCCGTTTTATTGCTTTCCAGAGATGGTTTCTCAAACTGAATAAATACAACACGTAGAAACGCTAAACTGCTCGGCTAGCTCAATCTCGTTGTAACAAAGATATCCAGCGGAAAAAAGATATGAATGGAGTCGTGTATTTTTTTTTTTAAGATTTTAACACCGTATCGTGTGTTAAAATGAATTCGTTAACATTATGCCGCATATTAAATGAAATTCAATTCCAATTATATATTCCCGCTGAGAAGGCGCGGAGAGATATTTCCCAGCGATGAGCAGGGTGTGTTGTCGCGGCGGTTTGGGCACGTTTCCAAATGCGCCGTACGCCGGTCACGCCGCTGGGCCGGGACCGCAAACACACGAAGCAGAGGAGTCTTTTGGAACAAACGCGCTCCCCCTGTTCAGCAATCCAGCTGTCAAGAACCTTCGGATGTCAACTCAGAACTCGTCAACCTTTCAGCTTGACCTTCCTCTCCCAGCCGAGTGTCTCTCGTCATCATCGTTTGACGGCTTCAGTTTGTTTTTTGTTTTTTCTCACCGTCATCTGGTCACCTGCAGTTACATAAGTTGTTTGAAAAGGTAAGCAACTCCAGAGCCGGACTGAACTTTCTCTGATAAATCCCAGAGTGATGATTCCCAGAAGGTACCGTGAGCCACGTTGTCCTGCCGGCAGGTGTGACGACCGATGATGGAAACCGCCACAAACAATATTTAACAGTTGTTGAACACTTGGCTTTTGACAGTCAAGAAAAAGAGTCACCAATAATATGTAGAGAAAAAAAAGAGAGAATTCAGACCCATATACTGTATATAGACAATACAAAATTGGACACAGTCTCCTGGTCTGAAAAGTGAATCAATGTGAAAGTGCCTTTTAAATGCAATACCATTGATGGCCACCAGGGGTTGGCTCCAAAAAAAAACAACCTCAGGCTCCCATTTATCTTCTCTCATGAAATACAAAGTTAATAATTTTTTTACACAATTAATTATCATGTAATTCGTTAAAATTTCCTCCTTCTGATCAGTGTTCTGGTCCTTATGAAAATAATACCATTATTAATTAGATATTTAGCCATAAAAAAGTGGTATGTTTGGGCAACTGTCTGTAATATGTAAATATATATCTCTTTTAACCTTATTTTATTGTTTATGCAGTCTTGTTTGACACTTAATTTTGTTGCATATACATGTCTACTTGATCTTTTTTCTTAATCAAAGTTCATTTTCCGACGTTGTTTACTTTTTACTGTATATCTATCTTGTTTATCTGAAACTTAATCTGCTGGGCCACTTTAATTTCCCCTTCAGGAACAGCAAAGTGTTATCTAATCTTACTTTTTTCAAATCTTGTGTCCACAAATTGTAAAACAAAAAACAAAACAAATCTTTCTGGACTTCTAGGGTTCCTTAGATCTTTACAGTTTTTACTCCACAAACCTCCAACGAGGTTTCCGTTGGTTTTATGTCTGTCTGTGACTCCTGTTTTCTTACTTTAATCAGCATTATAACTTTTTGTTTTCAGCCAGACCTCGAAGCTTTGCCCCACCATTAATCTCCCATATGTACAGTTTCTCGTGTTTTTTTGGGAGTTTCACACTTTGACCCCACTTTTAGCTGCTGAATGCACTTTTACCAGCAGCAGATTTCTACTGCGTGCCGTGTCAGGGCTCAGGAGGAGGTGTGTTTTTTTTTTTTTTTGCGGGAAGCTCTGCAGTTTTTCTTCACTGGATATTTTGTCAGCATATTTACAGAAGGTTATTGTTCTTTTATTTCATTTCACTCCTTTGCGATGCTGTTTAGACTGTCTAAGTGAGGCCAGTGGTGTCAACACTCGAGATGGGTAAAGGCACAGACAAAACTATCTGTCAGTTATGTACAAAGTTATTTTGTTGGAGGAAAAAGTTTTAGTTTTAAAATGATTTTGAGTCTCAGCTGAAAAAGCACATGCAGAGTTATCTTTTGTTGTTTGCATCGCTGGCTAACGTTGTGTCTGCCGGCATAATAAAAACTGAATTCTCAATTTATGCTATCTGTCAGTTCAGGTCATATAAATTTCGACAGTCGGAAAACAATTTCTATGTTCAAATGGAACTCGTGATTCGACATGGGAAGCGTGTGCACGGCGTGATTAGCGTTCAAGAAGTTAAGTCGTAAGGGCACTGTTGCTAGGCAACAGCAAAGTGGACGGCATCTAGAAGCCTCAGAGGCGGGTAACGTGAATCAGGGAATGGAAAGGCACGAAAGGAAACGATTAAGCTCTTTTCTTTTTTTATCTAAATTATGAGGGGAAAAACTCAACATGGATAAAATTACAATATACGAGTTTAACATCCAACGAAAAATGAACTTCGGTGGCCTCCGCCATTTCCGTAAACATCAGCAAATACGTCGCGACTCTGACAGAAAAGGTTGAGCTCTGATGTCGGGAATACCACAAGAGGGCAGCGTTCACACGGACGCTAAATACGACCCCATTTGGACGCAGCAAATGTTACAATTTGAAAAGGGTCGCTCGTGAAGCTACGGCAAATTTTTTTACAAAAACGTCAAGCGGCTTTTATACTGAGTTTTAGCTCGTCGTTTATCTGTCTGAGCAGCAGATTTCCTGTTTTGTTTCCCGTTTTCTGAGGAAAAAAAGCCCTAAAAATCGACTGCACAACCTTTTCAGCTTCACAAGTAGAAGCAACTGGCTAGTAGGCAACTAGCAGGTGAACATACGGGAGCATTTAGCTCCTGGGGAGCCAGATATTTCCTTCAGGAGTTGTTATAGCTGAAGGAGAGTAAATATTTGACTTAGCATCCCCCAGGTGGCCAGAAGTACAACTTCAAATGAATGCTAACGTGTAAAGGAAGTTAAGTTTGCTGCATTGACTTAAAAGGCGAAGCTACTGGTTACTAACTTTGTCTGACGCTCGGTGCCGAGCAGGTGGTTGGTCATTTGTAGGCTGTAGGCATTTATTTACTGTCAAACTAAAGAATATTAATTCACAGTAATACTTTTAACCTTTATAAATGCTGCAAATTTGTGGCTAACACTACAATCACTACTATCAATTTAAAACGTTATCAAAGTGTAAAACACTGTTAAATTGAACAAATCTTTCAATAATATTCTTCCCTTTTCAGAAAAGAGCCACTTCAGTACAACAGCTCTTGGGACAAGCATCACCCTTGTGCAGAAAAACATTGGCCTGAAACACAACAGCAATAATTACCATTAGCTTCAAATCATACGTGGATTTTAAAGAGATTTCGCCGCTATCAATGCAGTTATTGCCGTGACACAAGTCTTTAATGGCTCCCTACTTAGAAGATGAGGATTAGGGTGAGGTGTTGAATTAAAAACAGTAAGGGCGTTTGAGCTGTTGCTAAAAGTGAGTGAATAAACCGTTTTTGTTCTTGCCTTCATCTCAAAGTGATTGTTGATGAGCTAAATGAGAAAAGGCAGTGAAGATGTTGACCCCCCCCCCGGTCGTACTTCACTCAGTGACAAGAGGCAGAGTATTCAGAGGAAACGAGCTTGAATTCCCGCACAGGCCAACGGGCTACCTTTTTGGTTTATAATCACTGAAAAGTGGAATGTAAAGATTTCGTTGCCGCTTAATAAAACGCTCTGAATGAGAATCGACTGAAAAGGTGGAATTTGTTTGTGTGTTTAAAGTCGCACAGAAATCACAAGTACGTTCATTTTTTTTTTTTTTTTTCCAAGTTTGTTTACACCACTGGTTGTCAACTCGTGGGCTGGGACCCAAATGTGGGTCACAAAAGTGTATGATAAAGTAAAAGTTACACGTTTATGTCCAAAACTATAGAACTTCTGCTGTTATGCTTTGATTTTGAAAGACATGCGTTTCCTCATTTGCTGCCAGCTTTTCATCAATCAATCAGTCAAACTTTATTTATATGGCACCTTTCATACAGGTTAGTGCAGTTCAAAGCACTTCACAGATGATTGACAGGCCGATAATAAGACAGACAGGTGTCAACTCTAAAAATAACACGAATACAGAAAAACTGTAAAAAAAAAAAAAAAAAACAAGTTGAGAGATGATAGAAATATGATGAAAAAGGCATAAACCTAAAATGGAGAAAGAAAACTAAAGAAAGTAGATAAAAAAAGACAAAATATGAATGAAGAATGAAGTCGAGGAGCTTCAATGAAAAATTATGGAAAGCAAATTTAGAAATAAAAATGATAAAATAGAGTCGAATAAGAGCGAGAATAAAAGATTAGATGGAGTAAATAAAAATATGTTAGAATAATTCATAAAAATTAAAAAAAAAATTGAGAAGGGGAAATGTAAACCCGTGTAATCAAAAGTAAAGCTGAATAGGTATGTTTTAAGGTCACGATCAACACATTTGGTACTTATCAGAAATAAACATCCTTCACAATATCACAATTCAGTTGTCAAGTATGTCATTTCTAAGAGACAAGTTTTATGCAAGAGCCTCTTACTAACAGTAAAAGGCAGATTTTATCCGAAACTCTGAAAGAAATGGAGGATAATGTTTTTGAACTATTCCTTTAAAGTTACTTTCCAACGAGCCCCCTGCCAGACGGTTGCCAGGATTTAGTCAGGATTGTGCACTTTAAACACTCCCAGTCTCTCTGCAAAAATAAAGGTTGACATTCCTCATATGTAATTCAAGCACAATCAGCTTTACACAGATAGTCACATATATTTTATCTGCAAAGAATGGGATTCTGTTGTTTCCGCCTCATTATTCAACCACACCCTTTGTGCTGCACTACATCTAATAATCCATAAGTGTCTCTCTCAGACGGGCATCCTATTATTTCCCACCTCTGTGGGTCCTCCTACCTTTCCCGCCTCTAAGTGCGAGACGTGTCAGTAGAGGAACGAAATGTGAAACCTTCACAGCAAACACTCAGTGCAAGAGCTGAAATCAAGCAGGAGCACCGGCGGCCCTCCTGCACGTCAAACTAGTGCTCAGCAGTGTGGAGCCTCTGCCTCCTGGTGGCGGCGGTGGGAAACAGCAGATCAGCCATTGAAGGCAAAAAAGACACAAAAAATAAAGTAAAATCAGACTGTTTTAAACAGAACTCGGGACAATTATTATTATTTTTTATATTATTATTCGTGTCCAATGAATGAGCTCGTTTCTGCATCCTTGGAGTCATCCGACTCCCACAAAGCTTCGTGACAGCATTTAGATGCAGGGCCACGACTTCAGCGTATCGGCCAAAATGAAGCAACTGCGTGTAAATGTAATGAGGGGATTAAAGCAAAAAAAACCAAAAAAAAACAACCGAATTCTCCTTTTGGAAAGCGTGAAGCCTCCGGGGCAGCTTCGGATTGAGCTGTTTGTTACCACCGAAATGAAAGAATTTCAGCCACGTACGTAATTTAGCTCACAGATCTGCCAACAGAGGAAGAAAAAAGTAAATACACAGTGACACACACACACAGAGTGTTTTTCTGGAGTTGATGCATGTTAGTTTTTTTTATTTCACGCGACAGATCCACAAACACCTGCAGCTTGATGTACTGCCGTCGCTGTAGGTGTGGAGGCTGCTGTCTGTCTCTGTGATTGATTGACAGACCGACTTCTCCCTCTGCGATTGTCTAGCTGTCAGCTCACATCACCTGATAGATAAAGAAACGTTGTTCGCACATACGTGACAATCGCAGCATTTAATAGATTCAGGGGAGTAGCTTTCATTTTCAGGTGAAAATGTGTCAAAAATGCTCATCTAAACCGATGGATGCAAAAGTGTTGGTGTGTGTGTGTGTGTGATGGAGGATAAGGGTTTGCTCAGTTTAGTTTTTTTCACGTTTATCTCTTCTACATCTTCAGTAAATATATTTAAAAAAAAACATTATATTTCATATGTACTCTTGGACTGACACAAAACCATAAATCTAACTGGTTTGGATCCCTAAAATTTGACATGTTTTGATAAATAAACCGTTGCCGCCAAAAAGAAAAAAAAAGTCATTAAATCGATCTGACATGCTGAAAAATATTGAACTATTCCTTTAAAAGTCACTTCCCAACGAGCTCCTGCTAGCGTCTCTGCAAAATAAAAGTTTACTTTCCTCGTATATAATTCATGCGCAATTAGCTCTTACACAGAAAGCACCCCTACAATTTATCTGCAAAGAATAGACGTCCGGTTTCTCCTTTTGTTTCCACCTCATTATTCAACCACACGCCTCCTTTGTGCTGCACTACATTTTATAATCCGTAAGTGACCCTCTCTCAGACGGGTGTCGCGCAGCGCGTTACCCGTGCGGCCCGTGTGGGTCGTCCTACCTTCCCCGCCTCTTCCAGAGGATACTTGACATTAAAAGAAAGTTTGAGCAGCTCTTCGTTCCGCGCAGCCTTTTTTTTTTTTTCCAATTCGCACGCCGCTGACCCGATTGCCCATTCAGTGTGAAATGACATTCTTGAAAGAGCCAAAGCTCTGACAGGTGGCTCTTTGTCATTATTATTCCAGCGTAACAGCCACTTGGCTCCGCTCAGATCGACTCTGCACATACAAAAACATCCCAAGCGCACAGGAAAGCACATACGAGCTTTAAATGAACGCGGCGGGGACGACGAGGTCCTAATCAGCGGCGCGATTACAGAGGGAGTCGACGGGCGCCTTCTTCGGCAAAACAAAAACACGTAAACAAGGGTAAACAAAAGCGCGCGCGCACACGTAGGGTGAGGCACATGAAAATGAAACAAAATGAGGTATTGACTGGCTGTCAGAGAGGCAAACATCATCATTCATCCACGGCGGGGTGACACGGCGCACAAAAGGAATCAATCAGGAGGAGGAGAGCGGAATACATAGAGGCAGCGCAAAGGCCAAACAAATGACTGGCGAGCGTCGGTAAACAAAGCAACCGCTGACGGTGAGATGAAGCGAACAATTAAAAAAAAAAAAAAAGGAGGCTTCAGACGCAGCTGCGTTTCATTCACACCTCGGCTTCGTCTCCGCCGCTGTGGTTCGAAGTGAACGCCCGCATGCCACTCGTAGTTTCAGATGTGCGTGTCTGTTATTACGCCGAGATTAAAATGAAGAAAAGCAGGAAAAGTAAGGCGCGGAAAAGAAAAAACCGGTTGCCGACGAAGCCTTATTTAGTGCGACTCTTAACACGTGCTAAATAAATGCGCGATCTCTTCGATTGTCCAACAAGTAGTTCCGACCCAGCGATCTGATTGGTCAACGGTAGATGTGGAAGGTGCTCAAATCACCGTGACAACACACCATGGTCATCACTCGAAAATATCACTGCGCCCTCTCGATGGGAATATACGATTGGAAATTGAATATTCATTCAGTTTGAGAAACGATCTCCAGAACGGACTAGAAATCGCCTCTGTTGCTAGGCTAGTCGCTAAGGGTCGGCCTTCTTCCCGGAGCGGTAAACATTGCATGTTTTACAAGAGTAAGAGTCTACTGACGCGACTGATTGTTTTTCCAGTTGTTAGTCATACCCCCCGCCCCCCACCATGTGTTGCTGTGGAAACAGAGATGGCACTGACAAAAGCGTTTTTATATTTTGAGGGCGATTTGCTCGACAACACAAACACATTTTTGATTACATGTTTTATTTAGTTGGTAACTTGTTGCAGAATCGCAATATTAGACAAGACGGTGCGCTTTAAATTCGTTCATCGGCACGTCAGCGATGCGTTCTCATGTAATATTGTTTAATCAACATGCGACTTCGTCTCGATGTTTTTGGTTCATAAACAAAAGGCTAAGAGGCCGTTACGAGCGTGGAGTTTTTTCAAAAGGAACGTCAGTCGCGTCTCCGTCTGTCGCCTCCACCATCCACAGACGGGACTGTGCTTTAGGTCGCACCTTCAGCAGAGCAGACGCCAGTTAAAATAAATCTCGTTAAATCAAGCGAGAAAGTCGCCCGCCGCCGCCGCCGGCGCCGCCACCGAGCTCCGCGCCCTTCGGGAGTAAATAAACTGACAGATAAATAAATAAATAAATACGTGGAAAATAAACAAGCGAACACCTTGTGAAGATCCATCATCGTTAGGACGGAACGGCGCGGGGGCTCAGCTCGTCGCACGACCGAAGGCCCGGGGGTTCGATGTTAAAGGCTCCGCCGGCTCGCCTCGTTGTGACCGGTGTACCGAACGCCACCCGTTAGACCAGCGTGTATGCAAATGCAGCTTCATAACATGTGCCGCCGCGTGGCTTCTGAATGCTTCGACGTGACTTTGTGTTTAAACGCCTGGAGGCGTCGCTCAGAATGCAAACCTGACGCTTTTAAATGGGATGTGAAAAGAAGTGGCGCGACCGGAGGGGATCGTGTTTTTTCACACTCTTAGATGGTGTCAATCAGCTTTTACGCACACGTTTTCAAATGAAGGAATCCTGGTGTCCCATGAGGAAAATGACCAATATCAATGTCAACACGTTGTACTATTAAATGCAGGTAGTGTCCAGGAGAGAGTCCACAGACGACATAAACATGGATATAGTTTGCGGGTTTAAAAAAAAAAAAAAAAAAGACAATGTGAAAGTGCTTTAAAGTGCAATACCACCGAGGGCCACTAGGGGCTGGCTCTTTAAAAAAAAAAAATGTCTGGCTCTAATGGACTCCTGTTAAAAAAAAAAAAAGTCAACTTCTGTCAAGAAAAGTCAATAATTATTTTTCCACAAGTCCTTATGGTGTGGTTCGCTGTATTAAGTCCTTTTGATTAGTGTTCTGGTGGTCAAAAAAGCAAAACATCATTAATTGGATAATTATGTCTGAAAGAGAGGTATGTTTGGGGGTGGGGGTCTGGTTTGATTGACATGCCCGGGGAGCAGTCAAGGTTTCCAGCATAGGTGGCAGGTTTTGTGTCTTTGAGTCCTCAGTCAGATCGAGTCAAATCCACCGCTCACTCCTCCCAAGCTCGCCCAAATATGGAATATAGCTTACAGTGTTTTATATAATAACTGTGTAGAGCAGCGTCAGTGTGAATCTGCTAAGGTAGGAAGATTTTTGGAGAGGGCAAGTCTCTGTAACAGCAGGAAACATTACGGTGCCAAAAAAAAAAAAAAGGATTATGATGAAAATATGGGACAGACTTCAAAATAAAAACATACAATTATGGGAGAGATGTAAAGTGAAACTCTACAGTGATTTTGTTTTGAGTAAAAAAAAAAAAAAATTTAAAAAAAAAAAGCGACCGACTACAAGCGAAACGTTGGGCATAAGTAAAGGAACTTGGGCAGCTGACCAGAAAAAATGTTCTGCTGTAATGCAGCACTTTACTGAGACAATCAATTACTGCAGTTAGAATCACATTTACCTTCATCGATCACATCCCCTCCGCAGGGAGCAGACCAGCACATCTCTGCCAGGGCAATCACAGCAAAGTGCTCACACCTGTGAGAGGCTTTTGTGTGTTTTTTTTTTTTTTTCTGTTGTTGTTGTTGTTGTTTTTTTGTCCTCTGAGCTGCCCATTTAAGACGCAGGATTGCTAACGCCTGAGAGGCGTCTGCGGGTGGGGAAGACACGCAGCGACGGCAGCATATTCCTGCACTGGACTCTGAGGCGGACGTGCGTTAGAGTGAACTGGTGGGTTCACTTGTAGAAGTTCTCTGGATCCACACCAGACAGGGCGACTCTGCATGCACGGTGGTGCTCGGCAGCAGTAACTGGAAGGCTGAGGACAAACTGTTGAGTGCAGCTGCAGCAGTCATGGCTGCTGGGTCTTTGATTGCAAGGTAACAAATCTAAATGTGAGACTAAATTTGCTTCTGAGGCACGTGAGCTGTTTTTATGTAAATCTTTGTGTTGCACGGTTCCATCTCCTGTAATTGATACTGATAGTAAGGCCTTTATTTGTATTTGCTTCGCAGAATATTGCTGCTTTGCTTGTTAAGTGTGGTGAACTTCTCCTCAGCTTTTCCAAGATGTAAGTTTGAAATTTACTATATTTTTTGCTTTAGTCTGGAGAAATAAGAATGCTATTTTCTTGAATCTACAGCAGATTTGTGAAAATAAATGTGTTGAAATGCACCACAAGTTAAAATATTTTGCTGCTATACAACAAAGTTTAATGAAACATTTGGAAATCTTCTGACCTGCCACATCAATATAAGGCCTGTGACCCAGGCTGTAATCAATCAAGCTGAGAGCTTGCTGCTTTAGCTGGCACCAGGCCTCTGGTAGGGTAACATGGGTATAAAGGGCACAACAGCTTTGGGAATAAATTATAATTTATGAACATGCAGCACAGTCAGATTTGCATATTTGAATGTCACTGGATTATGATTTCAGACCGAAGTGTGTTAACTTTGCACATATCTGGTACATAACTGCCACCTTCATTAGTAATTTCAGCCTTTGTGACAGCACTGCAATTTAACAATTGTCAAAATGGGGCCCCATTAGCAAACCTCCATTTCTATTTTTTTAAACAGATTTGAGGACTGTTTAAAGCTGCTATAATCAAAATGTACAAATACATAAGTTTTTAGTCTTTCAGCCTTTCAGCCTGTATGCTTATTTCCAGACTAAGCAGGCAGCTGTGTGCCACTGAAGAGCTCCAAAAGCACTTTGTATGCTACATGCTAAGGACTAAACATGATTTCAATTTACTAATGTAAAGTTGGTGTTTGTCATGTCCCATTTAGCTATTGATCAAAGGGGGCTGCACGGAGAGCTTTTTAAAAAGCACCTGAGGGCTTCAATCTGTTTCTTAGACTTCTCGCAACATGTGAACAAACTTTGCGTCATTGCAACCAATAGTAAAATCTGTTGCTTTTATTTTCACAAGTTCTAAAATTTGCAGCATCAATTAACTCCAAAAAAAATGTGTTAAAATCCAACCAAAACTGATTCAGATGTAAATTCAGTGAAATGGTTTTGACTCTGTCCAACATTGTTTATATGATGTAATTTTGTACACTTATCTATATTTTTGACACAACTTCCTATGTTTTCTTATAGACAGAAGTTTTGTGCCACATAAAGCATGGCAGGGTGGAAGACAGAATCAAGTATATGGCTACGGAAATCGTCGCCCTTTCCAATACATCCAAGCTCTGAGGCAGTCTCTTGGAAATGCGCCGCCTGATGTTGTCCGTAATCGATTTGGGGCCAACGCCTGGCAAAATGCCCCGGGAGGTTTTATGAGGGTTCCTAGCTCTGCTCGGCAACAAAATATACCCAGTCCATACAGCCAAACCTTGAGACCATATCAGCCCTTGTCTGACGTTGCCACCAGGTGGCCTCAGAAAATGTCCCCACCAAAGCAAAACTATCCATTATTCAGGCCCAGAGGATTTGAATTCAGCCTGAACGTTCCTTTTCTCAACTTGGGCCAAAACAAAGGAACTAATTCAACCACTGAAGGCTCTGATTTGAACGGTGATGGTGGTGAAGCATCTCCATCCCGCCCGAGCAGTGTTCGGATCCAAAGCAGTTCCAGTAGTCCTTCTGGTTCTGATCTTTCAAGCAAAGGCTCCATAAAGGGAATAAAAAATGCCCATGAAGTTTCCAAGCCAAGTTTTCAATTCAGCTTATCTATTCCTGTCCCACTTCCTACTCCATCTCCAAACCCTTCTAGCAGCAAAGTTGCTCATTTGCCAAGTCTAGTAATACCAGGAGGGATTGGTTTTGTTCAAAACGAGTACATGGAGCCAGCAAAACCGCAATCAAGTTCAACCCAGATCGGATCAGGATGGCCTTTGTCAATTTCCACCGGTGTTGTGAAGCAACAAACACAACAGCAGACTTATCAGACCGCTCGCACAAAACCTACTGATGGCAAACTGACCCCTGGGTACTCGAGCCAGTATACAACTCTTCCTAAACAAATTGGCAACGATGAAGTTCCTGCAAAATGGACAAGATTGTTTGCTAACCCGGATGTATCAAAACCTCTATCTCCATCCCTGACGGGTCCAAAACATCCTCTACCATATGTTTACAGTGGATACAATAACAGTGGCCAAATGAATCCTACAAGGACTGACTATGATAAAGGTCAAACGGTTTCACCGGACCCAACTAAATTACATCTTTCTTTGTCTACGTTGCAAAATGAAAGGGTTCTAAGTGGGCTTTACACAGCTCAGGTCAAACCCAGTGACAACAGCTACGTTCAAGGTCAACCTGATGCGACTCCACCAATATTTGCATCGGGACAGTATAACTACAACCAGTTTAAACCATCCACAGATTTCAAACTGAATTTTGGGCCTGTACCTCATCTAAAGCCGTTATACCCTTCTCCTGCCAATACTCCACCCCAATATAAACCTCCATCAATTGGGTCTCGCAACAGGGAAGTGGCATCAACCACTAATCATGAACCAGGAAATGTTGGGCAAAATTATTACTTTTCCTCATCTCCTTACCAGTACAATGACGGTCCAAGTGGGCAAAAGTCCCCGTCTGATCATCGTACCGCTTTTGGCTTTTTGACAAACTTCCGGCTTCCGTCAACACCCGACAATCAAATGGGTCTCCCAGGACAGGACGCCCACGGACTGGTCAGTAAAAACAAAGACCCAACATTTTATATTGACATGGAAGTTGTAACAGGTGGAGTTGATAGACCGCAGAACTCCTGGCCTCTGACGACAAACTATGGTGGTGCCTCTGGCACATGGACTGGACAGAACATGGAACCGCCCATTAAAACTCCCGCTCCATCCACGGAGAACCTTCCGTCTCTGGTTTCGGTGAGTCCAAATCAACTCTCAAAGCCACTTAACTCCAACTACCAAAGTAGAAAGCCTCAGTCTTACATCACTGTGTACAATCCTGAAAAACGAATGGAAACCGAAAACATTCAGACTTATAATTTTCCACAACAGCATAGTTCTTTATACGCAGGATCGACTGCTGGCGTTCTTCCAACGAACTTTGGGCAACAGCTATTGGCTGAATCACACTTTCACCCCAAGCCAAATGTTTATAATCCCATCACTGGACAAAATCCTCTTGGCCCAACACAACAGCTGCCTGCAGGCGACCAGTTGACTACTTACGGCCTCAATCATTACAGCCGAGATACTAACTATCCAGTATCTATCCCGGTCAGGAAACGCAACATGCTCATCATTTAGAAAGTTGTTCAACTTTCCATCTGCACTTTTCCAAATCCAGCTACAGCACCCAAATGAGTCTTTTCTGTTACCCTAAATCACTCAGCAGCTCAAAGCATCCATTACCAGTGACAACCATGGAAAAGGTTGCAATTCCAAGACCACAAGCATTCACTGTTTATCCTAATTAACACAGCCTGTCATTAACAGCTGTGTTGTCCTACTGGGAATACCTATTTACTGAAAGCATCAGATCCCTTGGCTGTTTACACCATCTCCTGTTTACACTGTTCCATCTTTAAGTCCTGTCAATCCTCCTGCCCCTAATTTTTTACACTCATGTGCTCACCACCAATGGATTGTGCATTGTCCAGCCTACTAATCTCCAGTCACAGGTAGCCTGTTTTCCTAAGAAGACTGATTCTGCTGCTTGCTCAAGACAAAACTTGTGGTCCAGAATGTGCATTTAAAAAAAGTTCCTGAGGATCTACCATCTCATCGGAGAAATCACCTGATGTCTGCATGCAGAGCAGCTTTCAAGGGAAAGCAGACCAGCCACTGGGGAACTACTGCACAGGCAGGCGTTAACACTCATCAGATTAACTTTTAATGCATTCTTGACAACTCGTGATTGCCATTTTCACATGATGTCCTTCATTACAGGTGATGCAGTCTGAACCCAAGCAGTGCAGAGGATGATCGACTGTGCATTTGTCTTAATTAAAGTGTCCAAGCTCCATTCTGTGATTTGATTCTTTTCAACTGTCAGGTTGTTTGACGGAATGGTTTAACATTTAGGAAAAATATACCGAGTCTCTTGGTTACAAAAACCCACCTACTAGCACCTCCATTATGCTTGTTCCATTTGTACAAAAATCTGATGGGTATTTTCAAACTGTTTCACAGCGGGTTGAGTGTTATGTCATTGCCTAAGTGCAGTGACCTTAGAGTCTCTGATGGTTGCCTAGCAGCTTCACAGTGCTAGGTCTCCAGGAAGTCATTACACTTGACTAAAATGCAGTCTTGGCCAAGTAAAATCAAAACCAATTTTTTTTTTTGCACTTTAGTTTTTGTTGAGATGGCACATACTCAAACTAGCATTTTCCACTGCTAAGTATGTTTTTTTTTTTTTGCTGTAGTTTCCTATTAAAATACTGGCATTAATTAAAATGTTTGCAAGAAAGGGAAAATTGTTTTCCTCCCCTCCTCCAAATGTTAGACTATTCTTTCAAGGCTTATTAAACACTAACTTTCCTCTAATATCTTTAGTTTCTGAATCTTCAGTCAAGTCTTGGGTAGAATCCTTTCAAGTCTTGATCTTCACCAGCAACCTTGTATCAAAAAGAAATGCATCTATTTCAGCTGAACTAAATAAACTTGTGCACCTGTCAAAATTTGCTTGTGCTACATGTGGGATTTCAGTCATGTCACTGCGTACAACGTAACCTGGCAGAATCTCAGAAATGCAGTTCAAACCGATTGAGTGATCAAAGGTGTTCCTGCAGTTTGGTGGACAGTCTCCTGGGAGAAGGTGCGAGCACTTAAAAAGATTTGATTACGTACCTGCTGGGTTGCTGCCATTACTTGTTTTGTAGAGGTTAACTTCAAGGCCACTTTTTCCAATATTGGTTTGGCTGCTCTTCCGTTAGACAGATACTGAGATGCAACATGAAGTGGGTGTGGTGGCCCTGTACGGACATCCTTAACCAAGTTTTATCATCGTGCCACAGTCCAACTCCGCTGTTGTGGTTTCTATAGCTTTCAATCTGTACGTTTGAGATGCTTAATGGAGGCCTGTGCTCTTACTGTTATCTGGCATCAAAGTATTTTAAGCTAAAAGGCTAAATGCTATATATCCTCAGGGGAAGGGAAAAATGGGAAATGTTTTACCACTTTACCAGAAGTCCATCACAGAATTCACTGTGTAGTTGGTACAGTATTTGCTAGTCTGTTTATTTCCTCTCTTTGTAATGAACCAATCCATAATCTTAATCAAAATAAATACTTTTGAAATAAACTTGAGCTGCACCAAAAAGTAAGACATCTGTCTTTTCTATTTTGGACCTTTCTATGTAATGGTTCCTGAAAAGAAGTCAGGACTGTATTCTACAAAAGACACAATCACTTTAGTTTTTCAAAGTTGCCACTTTCAACAACTTCACTTTCTTATATTTTGTACTAATTTGTAACTCTTGGGTACAGTATGTACAATGTTTCTTGTTTGGCATGATATTCATTAATCACCTTGATGTTTTGTTCAGGCCTTGAATTACATTCCTAATGTGTTATCATGCGTTTGATTTAGTACATCTCTTACTTTCTATCACATCGTCTCCACTAAGTTTGCAACAATCATCCTTGATTTCAATTTCTCTAATGAACACTTGGTACCGATATGGCATGTGTGATATACTAGTGTGTGTGTTTCATGTTAAGCGATACATTAATTGTCAGCACTTATGTTTAAAACTATACATGGTCCATTTCTAATACGATACCTCGTGGATAGCAGTGACCTTGACTTCTGGTTAACGTGTGTGTGTTCATGTTCATTAATTATCGCTGTAAATAACTAAACTAAGGTCTCGGACAGTTAAGTAGTTCTTACTGATTCCAGCGAAGTGTGAGGCGTGGTTATGTTTTAGTGAACATGATAGGAAACAGCAATTCATTAGATTTGCATAAAACATAAAAGAACACACAAAGGCATTGGTTTAAAAGAAAATGTCAGCGGCTATGTTTGGGATAACAGCTCCAGATTACAACACCAGGTACAAAGGGGGCCTTACTCCTGTTCAACAGAATCTGAAAGGCAGACACGAATGATATTTACCTATGGAATGGGACATCAGATCGAAAAATGGGCTCGATAAATTCATTTTCAGGGTATAAACATATTCTATATTCATAATCATTACATTTTGAGGAGTTTTCAGGGTTTTACCTTTCCCAAAGACCAAATGTGTAGACATCTCAGCCTCCTGATTTTTAACCATCTCCTTTTAACAACATCTACAACAAGGTGTTTTTCACATTATTATGACAATTTCTTCTTATTACTGTTACCCAATTATGTCATTTTTTTTCTATTGAAAATCTCATCCTCTTTTAATAAATCAGGTTATATCATTAAAAGTTTTTCATTTTTTCACATTAGAAAATAATATTGTTCCCTTTATAACAAGAAAGGGATCGTTTTGGGGCATTATGGCTGCAATATACTGCCGTAGGGAAGCTTCTAAAGTCATCAATATTATAATGATGTTTAAAATTCCACTAAAAGGGAGAAGAGTATCATTTAAACCTCTTTCATGCTGTGTTGGCTACCTTGTGTCAGTCAAGGTTATTGTACAGGTCAGTCTGTACATGTAATGATGCTGTTTACAACTTGCATACTGACCAAAAATAGGAGTGAATATTAATAATTAATAACTATGATAAAATAATCATGAATCAATGCAACTGCCTGAATATCTCAGTTCTAGTAATTCTCCACTGTGAGCTTCTGGGAAAAACATTTTTGAGTCTCTTGAAGGACATTGTACGTAAGATTCCTTGTTAAATGGAACAACTTATTTCCTGGTTGCAGCACAGTCTGAAATGATTTCTCAGTTGACCCTGCAATGTGAAATTGTCCATGTCAGGCTTAATAGTTCCTATAATGAGTCTTGTTTGACTGTTCACTGAACAAGCCTTCTTACATGGCCTCCAGCTCTTTCTGCATGGTTAAGGTCAAATATAAAACCAACCCTCGCAATAAAGCCTCCCTCATTCACCTGAAACGACAGCATGGCTTCATCACCTTCACTCACTCACTGACTGGTTGTTGGATAAAACAGCTGTTGAAGGAAGAGATCTCTTAAAAAAAAAGCCAATCAGCTGACTTTCTTGACTTTATTTGTGTTTCCGGTCCTCATTCTGACCTTTTGAATGGAGCTCCCGGTAGCCACCGATGGCGTGTACAGACCCAAACCTTCTCTGTCCCTATCTAATGTGAAGGTGACATCTGGAGGGTTCGATGAGTCCGGTTACTACGACGGTGTAGTTCGCGGCGACGCGAACAGCGTAATGTCCCGGGGGTCCGTTGCCCCGACGGGCCACGAGACCCTGGACGTCCCGCCGCACTACGACTTCTACGCCAACACGGAGGTGTGGGGCCGACGGCGGCTCTCCAGGCCGTCGCTGTACCAGCTGCACGCCAAACCTGAGGTGAGGAAATCTCTGCAGTTTTATCAGCTCGTATGGCTGATTACCAAAATTAAGAAAAAGGAACGAAAATGCTGGTTGGTCAATTAAAAAAAATACAAAAATCGCTCTTTTGACTTAAATTTGTGTTAAATATATTTTGAATGGTCGACTTGAGTTCATGATACGTCTCTTAGGTTTGATGTCTTGATCTATTTTTGTCTTGACTGAACAATATTTGCGACATTTTCTAAAAGCAAAGACCTGCTACTGCTGTCGATGAAGGTAGTTGTACGAGACAAACGGTTGTTTTAAGCCTACATTTTTGTGCTAGACCAGTTTCGTGAGATTTATTCTTGTCTTTTCTTGAACTATCTCTTATATTCACCTAAAAATGACAAATCCATCACCGTTTTATATTGCTGGAAGGAAGAGGCGGTAGTAGAGTGCATACAGTGTAGTTTACTGTACAGATTATAAAGCTTTTTTTTTTTCTTTTTTTTTAACAAAGTTGTGATTTATGATTTTGGCCTATTGATGTAAAATTGACCGAATATGATTTGACCTAGGATGACTCCAGACCTCCCATGTATGAAGAGACAACAACTGGACAGATGGAAGCAGGAGACAGCTCTAATGAGGACGAGGACGAGCAGAAGGAGCCGCCGTCTGAACCGACTCGCTTTGGCTGGGTGCAGGGAGTCATGGTAGGCAGGAAGGGTTTGGACCGGTGTGGGTTTTGTGGGGTATCATTGAACTTTAGGAGAGGTTAAGATCAAATTTATGCACAAAGATTGCTGCTGTTGGATGCTCTTTGAATCCTCTTGCGTTTCCAAAAGACCCTCTTAACCTCCGCGAGATCTTCGATGATTGGTGACGCCATTTTCCAAGAGAATTTGATCGGTCAACCATTCGTCGCCTCTATGTTTTGATCCGTCTTCTAGATCCGCTGCATGCTCAACATCTGGGGAGTCATTTTGTTCCTGAGGCTCCCGTGGATCACCGCTCAAGCTGGTATAGGTACGACCAACAAAAAAACCCTCCTTACACCTTTTTACGTACTTTTATCGCTACTTCATCCACAGCAGCTGATGAAACGTATTTCGTCATCGTCTCTCTGTCAGGTCTGACTTGGGTGATTATTCTTCTGTCCTCTTGTATAACTGGGATCACTGGTCTCTCGACTTCAGCCATCGCCACCAACGGCAAAGTCAAAGGAGGTTCGTTCGCTCGGCAACACAACCCATAAGAGTAGCGCTACCCGACGCCCACTTTCACTCCACCGTCTCGTCCTCAGGCGGGACGTACTTCCTGATCAGCCGCAGCCTCGGTCCAGAGCTGGGCGGCTCCATCGGTCTGATCTTTGCCTTCGCCAACGCTGTAGCCGTGGCCATGCACACCGTGGGCTTCGCAGAGACCGTTACGGACCTCATGCGGGTGAGTAGTGTAGGCAAGCGTGTTCACGTGTCCGCGTGCAAAACCGTACAATAAACAGTCGATCTTTAAATTCTCTTTGAAAAACCTCCCGAAATGTCTCTAAACTTTCTCCCTCAGGAACACGGAGCCGTCATGGTGGACCGAACCAACGACATCCGCATCATCGGCATCATCACCGTCACGTTTCTTTTCGGCATCTCGATGGCTGGCATGGCGTGGGAGTCGAAGGTTTTTATTTATCACTATAGCAACATACACAAGTGCTGTTCTTGCATTCAGACATGTGTCCGCAATCTGCATGATAACGGTATATTAAACCTTCCACAGGCTCAGATTCTGTTCTTCCTGGTCATCTTGGTGTCATTCGTAAGTTACGTTGTTGGAACAATCATACCGGCTTCACCGGAGAAACAAGCCAAAGGTTTCTTCAGCTACAAAGGTGATCATCAATAATTGTAACAAACAAAATAAATAAGTCTGGCATTATTTACATCGGCGTATCACGACCGTTTATCGAAAAACAATGCTTTTTCTACATTCAGAAGGCTTATGATTCTGTCCTCGTCATAACTCCAGTAAGCTGACCGTTTCACCTTCAACAGCGGACATCTTTGCTGCCAATTTTGTGCCTGACTGGCGGGGGCCGGAGGGCAGCTTCTTTGGCATGTTCTCCATTTTCTTCCCCTCCGCCACCGGCATCCTGGCAGGGGCTAACATCTCCGGAGACCTGAAGGTTTCTATCTTTTTTTCTCAGCTCTTTTTATTAATTTTTTTTGTTTCTAGCAAAATCGTGATGCTATAAAACAACAGTGTATTTATAAAAAAAAAAAACCTGCCTGCTTCCTGCACGTATATACACATACATCTTCATTCATTCAGAAGTAAATTGTAGTGCACTTTAAAAAGCCTTATGTTACGTTAATGACGTCTCCTTCCCAGAATCCAGCGGTGGCCATCCCCCGAGGAACGCTGTTGGCCATATTCTGGACCACAGTGTCCTACATCATCATCTCGGCTACCATCGGTACTGTATCCTTATTAAAGCCCGTATTTAGATTTCTTCCACTTCTTCCACATTTGCTGTAATCATGAGACAAAATATGACTGATACAAATTTAAAAATCGATTTCTTCAGGATCAGGGGTTGAATAATCTTCGTGTTGTTTCCAGGATCCTGTGTGGTGCGCGATGCGTCCGGCCTGTTAAACGACACCCTGTCTTCCTCCTCGTCCAGCGAGGACTGTGTCGGATTAGCTTGCAAATACGGATGGGACTTCACCGAGTGTATAGACAATAAGACGTGCGCCTACGGCATCAGTAACTACTATCAGGTCGACACAAACGCATGCAGACAAAAAAAAAAATCTCCTTTATCTTTACATTTCTCTGTTTCTGTACGTTTTTGCTTGACATTGGTTTTCTGTAAATTTACTGGAGAAGAAAACATGTGCATATTCCCAAAACCTTTTGTTTCCTGATCTGATTAATTGTTCAGAGAGATGTTCCCACGATGCGAGACACGCAAATACTGTTAACGCTCGAAGATATTATCGGCCGAAAAGTTGCACGAGAAATTACCGGCAGAAGTGGATCTGCTTTTTTTTTTATTTCAACGTCGCTTTCCAGAGGAGAAAACAACTTGTCGCATGAGTTGCAGACCATACAATCTATTACACCTTTAAGCTCAGTTATGTCTTGTTGCCACTTGGGGGCGACAAAGCGTAACGTCTGCCTCGCCTGCTGGTCTGTTCAAAGAGTTGTCTTTGACTGTTCTTCCACTGCCAGTGGCAGGAATAATTATCAAAAGTGCTAATACCACTGAATATATGATTCAGTCTCTCTTTATAAGTCGCCTGGTTGACAAAGTGTTTTTCTGCCCTGTTAAAAAGTAAACACATTTTGCGTCTCCAGTCGATGAGCATGGTGTCGGCCTTCGCCCCGCTCATCACCGCTGGTATATTTGGAGCTACTCTGTCCTCAGCGTTGGCCTGCCTGGTGTCGGCTCCCAAAGTCTTCCAGGTACTCATTAAAAGAGTTCGTGTCGTGTCTTATCACCCATTAGATATTTTCTTGTGCCGGTTTAAAAAAAACATTCCCACGTGTATTATTTTCGTCTGTCGTTTCATTTTTTTTCTTCTCGGTAGTGTCTTTGTAAGGACCAGCTCTACCCTCTCATCGGCTTCTTTGGCAAAGGTTACGGTAAAAACCACGAACCCCTCCGAGGCTACCTACTGACGTACGTCATCGCTGCCTGCTTCATCATCATCGGTGAGGCTTCGAAGTAGGGACGTGGATTCTTTAAAAAAAATTTCACATTTTACTTTAAAGCATTATGTTGCAATAGAATGTGTTTATTTTCAAAATGTAAATAAACAAAAAAAAATAACAGCAAGTAAAAACCCAAATAGCAGTGATTGATATTACAGCTGTCTGGTGAGATTTATTTTATTTTATTTTATTTTTTTTTAGATTTTATACACTTTATTAATCCCCGAGGGGAAATTTCTTCATGCATTTAAAAAAAAAAAATCTATTTTTAAGCTGTTAACATCTTCAAAAAAAAAATTGTTTTTTCAAATGCAGCAGCTGAAATGAATCATAATGGAGGTAAAAAAGTAACACCAGTGTTAAGAGATAAATAGCCTATCTTAGTAGAATCACAGCTGCCAACACTGCAGCCATTGCCTTAAGTGAAATTCATATATTTAATTTCATTAAGCTACATTTAAATCTATCTTATATATATTTACATGTAAGATCAATTTAAAGACTTAAATTCAGAAATTGTAATTTCCTTCCCGCTTGTGTTATTAATAATAGCCTGAATGTTTACTTGTTTACTCTCCTAATGCTGTATATAATTGTATTAAGGTCGAGGGTCATTATATGGAGCTCCTCTTGCTGCTGCTTCTCATTAAAAAGCCTTCAACTAGCAACACATGGAAAGCAGTCCCAGGAAACATAGAACATTTGTCACAGAGGTTATTGCTGCCCATGATTGCTTATCAAAGACGTGTCTCTAAGCCTCTTAGTGCTCACCTTCTGTATTACCTCATCGCCAGCTGAGTTGAACACCATCGCTCCCATCATCTCCAACTTCTTCCTCTGCTCCTACTCCTTGATCAACTTCAGCTGCTTCCACGCCTCCATCACCAACTCACCAGGTAAAGGATCCAGATGTGACGCGCGTGGCTTTTAACGGACAGATAGATATTGTAACACTAATATATGAGAAAACCAGAGACTCTCAAGAAAACATATAAGAATAAAAGACACTTTCCTCCCACTGTACAAAAGTGAAAGCCAAAAAGATCACGGAAGTGGGAGGAGTCTGTGCGGTTTAAAACAAATTTAACATAATATCAGTCGGTGTAGTTTATTGCTGAACGACACATTTTGTGGTTTAAAATAGACAAGAATAAATCACATAATTAATGAGGAGACCAGTCCTTCAACATCCGAATGAAAAAAAATCACAGAGGTTCAGTTGTCTATCATGATTATAACAGCAAATGAATTGATCATGAAATAGATTCAGACGAACAAACATCCACATGATAGAAAGAAAAAAAAGTACTTAATATGACATAAACTATAGTTGGGACAGAATATTTGAGGCATACTACTTTGATTTGTTTTAGTTTGGCTCATGTCCACAGAGTGAATATAAATATGGACGTAGCAAATTATGATTTGCAGTAAAGCCGAACTGAAGCCTAAAGAACTGCTTACTGGTCGGTGCCAATTTTTTTTTCTAATTGGAGCCAGACTAAAGACTTAGGAATTAAACTTACAAGATTCATAATGCAACAGAATAACTGACCGATACAAAACGAGTGTCGACCCCTCGTGTGTGTGTGTGTGTGTGTGTGTGTGTGTGTGTGTGTGTGTGTGTGTGTGCAGGTTGGCGTCCGTCCTTCAGGTTCTACAGTAAGTGGCTGTCTCTGCTGGGCGCCGTGTGCTGTGTGGTCATCATGTTCCTGCTGACTTGGTGGGCGGCCCTCATCGCTTTCAGTATTGTCTTCCTCCTTTTGGGGTACACGCTCTACAAGAAGCCAGGTGAACTAACACACACACACACACACACACACACACACACACACACACACACACACACACACACAGTTGAATCTGCCTCGAGAAAGTGTGGAGCCGCCAGCTGCTCCATTCCCACTCTGCTGTGTCCAGCTGTGAACTGGGGGTCGTCGGTGCAGGCGAGCTCCTACAACATGGCTCTGAACCAGTGCGTCAGCCTCAACCACGTGGAGGACCACGTCAAGAACTACAGGTCGGTGACGATCTGCGGTTCATCTGCTTTGGTCTAAAAAATACTGCTGTCTCGTGCTGGATGTCGAATTACATGTTTAGTTTAGTGTTTACATAATAGTTAAACGCTTTTAATGAGAATAAATTCAGCCTGCGGTTTGTCAAATGTCCAAATTTCAGCACCTCACTTTTTTTATCTGGAGAATTTTTTTGTTCACAATTGATTGACCCTCACAATATAATGTTATTTGAATACTAGTTTTAAGAAAATCTTTGTTCCACTGACAGACTTTTTTGTGTGAAATGAGCAAATTCCACAAATTACCATCATATTTTGTGTTGTTCTTAGTGTTATATTATAATTGAATGTGTTTTCAAGGCTTTTAGGTCCTTGTTTGCAGACCAAAAAATATTAAAGTGTGCAGAATAAAAAAACAAATATTTTAGATTTTGCCTTATTTGAAGTTGGAAACGGCACTGTACCAAGATTTAAAGGTTGATGCTGCTTACATATAAAGTTAATTTCAAGGCTATATTGTTTTTTTAAATTTCATTTTTAGACTATATTTTCTTGTTTGTTTCGAGGAAACTAATCAACTCCATTTTGCTTAACCCCCTTTTGTAGATTTGTTTGAGCTAACAGAACATTTTGTTTAGTTTCTAGTAGGGGGGTTTTTTTTTTCAGTGAAGAACAGGACCAAAACATGTGGCCAGGAGGATCCAGATTATTACATCTAGAACATAAAGGACTCTCAGAAACATACATATCAGCTGACTTATCAAGAAAAAAAAAAAAAAAAAAAGAGTAAATACAGTAGCTCTGAACTGAAGTACTCCATGACTGAACTTCTTTCAGGCCTCAGTGTTTGGTGCTGACGGGTCCTCCCAGCAGTCGACCTGCTCTGGTGGATCTCGTCAACTGTTTCACAAAAAGTCTCAGTCTGATGATGTGTGGAAATGTGATCACTGTGAGTACAGTTCAAAATAAATACACATAAATGCTACAATGTTGATTCAGTAAAAAAGAATAACAGGAGCAAACTCGGTTTTGAATATTTCAAATTTCCATATTACGGCCGAAGACTAAACTCCTTTTGGTCGCCGTGTTCTGTCAGGCTGGTCCCTCTCCATCAGCGGAGGATAAGGCGAGCAGCGAGAGTCACGTCACCTGGTTGAACCAAAGGAAGGTCAAGTCCTTCTACAGAGGAATGGAGGCTACAGAGCTGCGATCGGGAGTTAACATGCTGCTCCAGGTCAGAGTCCCACCAGCTGAGTCCTGTTCCAAACAGCTGTTTTGTCCAGCTAGAAAACTCCTAACGAACCCTCGTTTTCTGCCTCAGAAGGAAAGCTCTAGTGATGTAGTCACAGTGGCTCAAAACCAACAAGGAGCAGATTTTACTCAGGACTATTAGCTGTTAAGAAAAAAGAAAAAGAAAATATCGCTTACAAGCGGAAAAACAGCCGATGCTACCGTGGGTGGAAGACATAACTTATGTGTTACTATTTTTAAATCCATTTCAACAATATATATATATATATATATATATATATATCTACTTAAAAGGTGCCCATTGTAATTTTCTTCTAGACAAACAAGTCATATATATATATATATATATATATATATATATACATATATATATATATACACACTGTGCATTTTCTTCCAAATAAAGATGTGGAAAGCTGTTTTTAAGCATTTACATCCATGTTTACAAGCAAGCAGTCTTCCTGTTGTCTTGTGCTTATTTTTCTAACTTTTACTTTGATGTAATTTTGGTTTTGTTTTTTTTACGGCTGCAATGATCACCTCAGGGAATTTATATTTTTGTTATTGAATTAAATATGCTGCACTGGATCCGTTTGATGCTGTTATGTTTTCGGTATGTAGTTCGTTGAAGCCCGGTGCCTCCAGCAAGGCCTCTCACGTTCTTCTGCTCACGTTGCTGATTGTCCACCAGGGGGCAGGATTGGGCCGAATCAAGCCAAATGTTCTGCTGATGGGCTTCAAGAAGGACTGGCACAGTGACACTCTGCAGGCCGGACACAACTACATAGGAATACTGCAGTGAGTGCAGTGGAAGCTACTTTCGTTTAAATATTGTGTTTGCAATAAAGCTGACACAACCTCAAATTCAACTTTAAATCAACGTGTGTTTCTGTGTGTGTGCAATTCATTTCTCTTGCGTGTTCCAGCGATGCCTTCGACCTACAGTACGGCGTGTGCGTGCTGAGAATGAAAGGCGGACTGGACGTCTCTCGTCCGTCTCCGTCGCACGGTGAGGGACTTAAATTCGCATTAGAGCAGAGTGCACGGAGAGCAAACGAATTTCACGCCAACGATAAACTCTTTAACCGCCGCAGATGCTCCTAAGGTGTCGGGTTTGTTTTGGCGGTAACGAGGCGGGCGCGGCGGGAAGTGCAAGTCCACATCCATCCATCACCGTTGAAGCATCTGACAGTCAGCAAAGTACATAATACCCAATATGTTCCTGTCTTTACTTCAGTTAATCCAGGTTTTGACGGAGGACCGGAGGGTATAAACGCCGTCTCCGCCCGCTCCCGCATTCGAACAAGCGCTACGTGTACGTATAAATATGATTATATCACCGGCATTCATTTCTTTTATGTAAATCTATGTCGATTCTGAACATTAATACTCAAGATTTATGATGTAAATCAACTGTAAAAAAAACAACTATTTTCTGTGTATTCATTTGTTTTGCAGCTCCCGTCTCCATTGAACCGGAGCCTCAGTCCGACACGGTGTTTCAGAACAAACAAGGGAAGAAAACCATCGACGTGTTCTGGCTGAACGACGACGGAGGTCCGATTAAATCTCCACCTCTTTTATTTCTGATTTCCAGAATATCACCGCAGGTTTCTTCCTCATTGTGTGTGTGTGTGTGTGTGTGTGTGCGTGTGTGTGTGTGTGTGTGTGTGTGTGTGTGTGTTCACCAGGTCTGACCCTGCTGCTGCCCTACCTGCTGACCCGCAGGAAGCGCTGGGCCAAGTGTAAAGTTCGAGTGTTCGTGGGAGGAGACGCGGACAGAAAGGAGGAGCGGAGGGAGGAGTAAGCGGCCGGATAACTTGCTTATCGCCGTTAGATCGCTGCGATGCGGGTCTCATCGGATCAGTCGCATTTCTTTGGTTGTCGGCCAAAACGTCTGAACCCAACAAAACAGTGTCTGTTGTCCATTTCGTGCTCCTCGTGTCGTCGGGGTTTTAGAGTTGTTGTTGTTTATTTTTTGTTTTGTTTTTTTGCTGAAACAAATCTGATGAGAGCTGCGAGAGTGAGACAAACCAGTGCAGCGGGGGCCTAAAACCAAAACAATGAGCTAAAAGAGGCTATAAAACTCTGAAAAGAGCTGTAGAGTTTCTCTGTGGGTTTGTAATTACAAAAAAAAATATGTATTATGCCCTTTAAGTAAGCAAATGTCAGTAGGTCAGCAAGAGCAACTTTCCTTTAAACATTGTTTGTGATTTTTAAAATATTATTTCTGTCGTTTCTGAATTTGAGAGTCTGAAAATGTTGAAAACCAAAAGCTCTCTGTTGTCTCTCCAGGGTGCGGGCGCTGATCGAGAAGTTTCGTCTCGGTTTCCACGACGTTGAAGTGCTTCCCGACATTGACCAGAATCCAAAATCCGAGAAGTAAGACTGCTGAAGCTTGTGTCAGTGATAATGAAGAAGAAGAAAAAAAAACAGACGGAAAAATATCTGTCTGGCAAATTCACTGACCTCACAGATGTTTTATGCTGATTGAAGTATATTCGGGATATCCACCACCGAAGCAAACGACCAGATGACAGGATAAAGGTTCTGTTTTTATGATCTTGGAAAGTCTCCCTGTAGCACGGCTTTGTTTTAATCTTCATTATTTTAGTTTTGGGCTTTTATAATGCATATTCCTCAAATCAATGTGGGATAAAAAAAAAAAGAAAAGAAAAGGGAGGTTAATAGCTTATTTTTGCCCGGTAACAGGTTAATAAACAGGTCATGCATGAGTTTTACAGTTTATGATTTTTAATTACACTTTATAGCAGGGGTCACTTATTACTCAAAATGTATTAAGGGGCGGAGCTTATTCCTGGCACTGCGTGTTAGTGTGTTTTTTTGAAAATGACTCATAGGCAGATTCTGTGTCACATTCAAAAATGTCCCCTTGGGGATTAATAAAGTAACTACCTAACCTAACCTAACCTAAAAAGAGTGAGCTGCGTTCAAGGTCAAAAGGTCCTGTTCACTGGGAGTTAGACCGGCCTTGTATATTAACATTATATCTACAGAGAATTTTTACATTTTTACTTTACAGTTTATGTAAACATTAGATTATGTCGGGAGGGCAAAATATGTTTGCCCTCATTTTAAACCACGCTTAATTATTCACGGCATTCATGGCAACCCTCATTATTGTAAGTCCAGGAGCGCCCTCTGCTGAAGAGGATGAGTCACTGGAGTAGTCAGCCTCAGAAATCAAAAAATGAACTGCAGCTCAGATTAAAGCCCACATCGGTGCTTCCCAACATCTCAACATCAACTGGAAACGCCACGAAATATTCTCTTAACTCGTGAAATTAGCTCTATTTATTCCCAAAAAATTGTCAATGCCTTTTTTCAGCGTTGAAACTAGTAAAAAGTTCTGTTCAGTCCGTGTCAGATTTAAACCTGCTACCTGCTGAAATGAGGCCCAAACACAAAATATTATGTTAACTTGTGAAATTTGCTCACTTCAAGCAAAATCTGCCAATGGGTTAAATATTTTCTTAAAACATTTCAAAAATAATTTATCTTACCTTAAAAATAGTATATAGGCTCAATTTTTTTTTTTGCTTTTTGTGTTGTCAGAATGCAAATTAAAGACGTCTGAAATTAAATTATCGCACTGAAACACTGAGACAAATCAAGAATAGTTACCTTAAAGCAAGTCTCATAACTGAATGCATCATTTGTCTTTGATGAGAAAAAAAAAAAAAGATCTAATCAATGTAAAAATAACATGTTGTGACTTTTTTTTTGAATTTCCTTTGTAACTGCGTTATGATATCCTCAAAAATCGAAGTTTGTGCAGAAGGTTTTGTGGATGTGAAAAAAAAAAATAGCACAAATGAATCCAAACTTTTCTTAACGTAATCAGAATAGCAACCTCTGCCTTGCATCTATTGCATCCCAGCGTCCATCAGTTCGAGAACATGGTCAGCCGCTTCAGGCTGGACACGAACCCTAAACAGGACTCCGAGTCCGCGGCTCCGAAACAGCGGGAGGAGCCCTGGATGATCACAGAGCAGGATTTCGAGAGGAACAAGGCCAAGGTCTGACGCGAGATGATCACACGCTGCTTGAAAACGATCCAAAAAAATAAATATGTATTTTCCTTTTTCTTAAAATCGTCCACTTTTTCCTCAGTCTCTCCGTCAGATCCGTCTCCACGAGGTTCTGCAGGATTACTCCAGAGAGGCCGCTCTGATTGTTATGTGAGTACAGTATGTCAGCCTTTGAATAAACGTAATGTTACCAGCTCCGCCGGTGAATCTCCATCACTGTGTCTTTTATCAGCACCATGCCGGTGGGGAGGAGAGGGGCGTGTCCCAGCGCTCTCTACCTGGCGTGGCTCGACTTCTTGTCCCGTGATCTGAGACCTCCCGTCCTATTGGTCAGAGGAAACCACGAAAACGTTCTCACCTTCTACTGCCAATAAAACAAAAACGTCTCCATGAGTTGCAGAAAACAAACTATAATCCTGACGTCGCAATGCCTTTTCAGACTATTATACATTATCTGATTTATAATGCAATGCTTTGTGTTTTATATATATATATATATATATATATATATATATATATATATATATTAAACACATTTTAAAAGAAAAACAACAACAATTAATCACTCTTGGAAATGGATCACAAACTTAAAGTTTTTTATTGATTGTAAAGAAAATGATTTGTAATTTTTCTGCAGTGTGTTTGCAGTATGTTTGTTGTTTTTAATAGCTACCGGGTGACTCCTGTGAGATTAGTCCCAAGTTGCCAGCTGTCATAAAATGACTGATGCAACTCCACTGAATAAACAAATTTATTTGCCTGATAAGTGTCTGTTCTCGTCAGAGCGTTAAAAATAAATAAATTTTAAAAAAAGACCTCTCACTCTGTGGCCATTTTTTTCAGAAACAGTCAAAGTTAAACTTAACGACGAGTAAAACTGCTGATATTATTCACTTACGTTACTTATTTACTTTACTGTGTAAAGTGTTAATTACTGCGCATGCTCACTGAGGAGGAGGAGGAGGAAGAGGAAGAGGAGGAGGAGGAGGAGGGGGAGGGAGCCTCCACGTCCTGAGCGCGAGCGGACGTCACCCAATCAGGAGCGGCCACCGTGTGTTTGGAAACAACATTCCTCCTCTTTAAGTCCGTGTGACGCCTCTCGGTTCCCGTCGGTAACTTTCTCTTCCACCGAGCTGCTCTTCCTTTTTCTTTTTCTTTTTTTTTTTTTTTTTACGTGTCTGCTGACAAAATTGTGGATTTTTTTTTTTATTTATAATTTTTTATTTTCTTAACGAGTGGTTTTTTTTTTTTCTTCTTTCTAACGAGCAGGAAGTATCATCCTCAGCTTCGAGCTACGAAAGAGGAGTAACAACAACAAAACAAAACAAAAATGGATGTAGGAGATTCTCAACAAAGGACGATGAGTCTGGTCCTAAAAACGCCCAACCAGGCTGAGGAGGACCAAACCGTCGAAGGCGTCGGCCTGCAGTGGACCGTGAAGGACCTCAAAACGCATTTATCGACCGTCTACCCAACCAAGCCGGTGAGATGTTGACGACGAGGCTGCTGTTAGCGGAACGAGCTTCGCCCCTAATGTTGGGGAATGTTATGACCAGTTAACAGCTGTCAGCCATTTCTCTGTTATTGTCTCTCTGTGTTCACGTTAGAAAACGTGATCAGGGTTTTACTGTTTGAGGAAAAGCGTCCTAAATGGATCCCAATGATTTCCTTCTCTCAAATATATTGTCCTATTGAAAAGAGGATGTTGTGACGGTGTCCCAACAGGTGGGCTGTAAACTTAAAGGGAAGTAGTGAGAGACACTGCTGATATCTGTTATTTGTTTATTTATGTATGGATGTTGTTGTTGTTGTTGTTCATGTCCTTCATAATCCATAATATTCAATAATGAAATACATACAAAACAGTCACGACTACTCCTTGACCAGTTATTGGGACTAAAGACTTTACATTTTCACATAATTGTGAATGATTATCATTACAATATTTATATATATATAAAAAAATTAGTTGTGTGCCATAACAAATGACAATCACATAACTTTGATTAAAAACAGAGTTTTGAAGAAGCACCTAATGAGGAGGGGGGGAAAACCCCAATAAATGTGACGTAAACAAATGTCTGATTCCTCTTTTTAATAACTTGTTTCGTTCTTGACACGAAAGCCGCGTGTTGATCCTTCCGCAAACAGAAAACCGGCTGCGCCTCGTGCTATCTAAACCGTTTCTAATATCTAAAGGCGCATCCTGCTCGGGAGACGAAGTACGTGACGTACGGGTCATATCGCGTTTATTAACTCCTTTTGTTAAGTCCAGCGCCAGCAGTGAGCCTGCTTCATAATCTGAGGCCTTTACACTCCCAACGCAAGTGGAGTGCAGCTATTTGATGATTCAGACTTTCTCTAAACTCAGAGAGTCAGCCAAGTGTTAAAAATTTTAAGCAAATGTGGCTGCCAGACTTCAGCCTCCCCGAGAGGGTGCAGTGTTCCTCCGGGCTGCAGGCAGATGAGCGGAGGAGGATCTGTGCTTTGGGGAGGTGGGGAGGTGGGTGGAGGGGAGGCGGGGCGGGGTGGGGTGGGGGGAGTTGCAGGTAGAAAAATGAAAAGGCAGTCGACTGGAAAACGTCTCGGTTTCGAGTGCGAAGCCAAGTTTCACAGTAAAGTTAATGATTTCCGATCGGGTCTGTCACTTCTCTGGGAAAAATGATGGCATGCGCATCCTGCTGAGACGACAACGCTGAGTCAGCAGTTTCCAATAACACGTGGCACCTTTTTAATAAAGTATGAAAAAAATTAAGTTTTTTTTTTTTTTTTCAGAAAAGGATAACAACAAACATCCAACGCGGAGCAAAATAAAAATAAATTTAAAAAAAAAACGACAGCTACGTCTGTATATATGTGAATAAGTAGCCACGTAAACCGCCGAGAGACTATAAACGCAGTTGGATTAAAAACAACAACAACAACAACGAGAATGCAGAAACACGTTAACGCACACGACGTGCTCGACGCGACCAATTAACCAGAAATAAACAAGAAGTAAACACAGAAAAGGAATTTAGAAACGAGAACCAAAAAGAGCAAAATAAAACAAAGAGATGTTTGTTTTGTGTTTAATAAAATAAAAACTGAAAAATCACCCAAATTAAGCTGCTAAGAAAATATTTTTTTTTCATAGTTGTTTTTTTTAGAGGTTTTTTTTTTTTAATCCGGAAAGTTTGAACTAACTTGCTTTGTTTGTTTTCTGCAGGCCGTGAGCGACCAGCGGCTGATCTACGCCGGCAAACTGCTGCCCGATCATCTCTACATCAAAGATCTCTTCAGACAGGTGAAGTTTAAACACATCCATTACTTGCGAAGCTCGAAACCTCTGATGATCCCGAGCGGATATTATCACCGTTATTCTGCTTTTCTTTCACCACCGTGACAAAACGAACAAAAGGGAGCTGAAAGGGGTTTTCGCGCTTTTCTGAAGCAAGGCGGTGTAATATTTCACGTGTTTGGGTTTGTGGGTTTTGTTTTGTTTTGTTTTGTTTTGTTTTGTGTGTGTGTTTGAATCCCGGTGGAGGCTCGTGTTGCCGGAGATGAGACGCTACCAGCTGTAAGATAACGCCGATAACCAGAGTCCACAAAGAGGAGATGAAAGCACGTCCAGCTGCTGCGTTTTGAGGCCGCGAACGTTTTGTAAACCGGTCGACTTCATTTAGAAAGCGTTGACGGGCATTTTGAAAAAATACAATAATCAATGATTTTTTTTTTTTTAATCCTCGCTTAAATATAAAATATTCAGAGAAAACTAGCACGTAGCGCGTAGCGTCCCCAAACGAAGCGCCGCCTTTGCGCAATCTTCTTAACTTTTAAATCTATGAACAGATATAATAAACTCCCTCTTAATCTTAAAAACTTGCACAGACTTTTACCATCTTCTTCCCGCGAAGTAAAAAACATAACAACTTGTCAGCCACTGATTTCAAATTTGCACAATCTGGTTTTATATATTTGTAATATTCTGATGTTTTTTTTTAAGTGGATCTCGTATCGGTATATTAGTTTTTTTGTTTTTTTTTGTCTTTACCTTATTAAGGACTGCAGATAGAAATTAGCTGGTAGTTAAATCTGGTGCAGACCATCTATGTAACTGACTATAGCTCAACTTCAACGCAGTCAACCCAGTTGTATTTGCATCTTTTTTTTTGTTTGTTTATGTGCACTGATGCATGCTAGCAGATTTAACGAATGTAACCAACACAAACCAGCCCAAATGATCAACAAACAAGAAAACAAGGACGCTTACAAGTAACGACCGTGAGTGAAAAAGCTACTTCACGTGAAAAAAAAACCGTATTACTTTGCGAAGCGCATTTATTAGGAAGTGCAAAGATCGGCGATCGGGTTTTTTTTATTTTTTTTATTTCCTGAAATAACAATAGATGTGAAACAGTCCTGTAGTTTTACTTAATTTAGCAACCACATTTTTAACATGATTTGAACCAGTGAATGTGAAATAAAAATGCTCCTTTCAGACATGTGCAGTTTCACATTTATGACAGTAGAAGACTAAAATTCTGATTTTGCTGTAAAAAAAAAAAAAAAAATCAAATTTTTTTGCTAAAATCAAAGTTTCAAGTTTCAAAGGGATTTTCTGTTTACGGTTCAAAGCAAATTGTTTAAAAAAAAAAAAAAGAATGTCTACTTTGAAAATAGATGTTGTGAAATCATTCAATTTATCATTATAGAGGTCAAATATGAGGCAACTTCTCCCTGCTTTCACTTAAACTGAGACAACGTGGGCGTCAGCCCGACGTGAAGTTTGTCATCTGTTGCTTTAAAGTCACGGTTCTGTTGTTATCGCTGTGTTTTAACAAGTTTATCTCCACTTCCTCAGACCGACATCGTTCCCACGCTGCACCTGGTGTGTTCCTTCAGGAATCCACCTCGAGGACCGCTGGGAGCCCGACCCAAGGTGACGAACTCTGCTGGGAACGTTTTTATACACATCTTCTCCACAGAGTCACCAGAAAATGAAGCAAAATGGATGACGTAACTTTGTTTTTTCAAATTCTTCCACTGAAGGTGGGAAAAAAAAAAAAAAAAAAAAATTAAAACCGAGTTGAGTCCAAACGTTTTCTGGTTTCAGCCTCTCCAGTGCTCTGGTTTTGCTCCTTTTTTTTTTTTTCAAATCAAATATATTGCATGTTACATGGTTTCCTGCAGGTTTCTGGAAGGTTTAGATGCTGTGGGGGATTTTGGCTGTTTTATGGAACAAAAGATGTGATTTTAGTTTTGTTAAGAATTCAGTTTTTTTTAATTTTTCTTTGCTGAAAAAAATGCACCTCCAAAACAAAGTGACCTTTAGTAGGGGGGGGGATGACATCACTAACAAACATGTCAAATTTTCATCCAGCTGCAGTAACACATGACAGATTATTTCAACTATAGCGGCTTTTCCTTCCGGCTAGTTCAGATACTTTTGTTCATCTTAAAGTGGCCAAAAATCCCATTTAAATGTCGCTCTTTAAAACCCGGCTCATTTATTTTTCTTCGTTTGTGTCCTCAGTGCTGCCGGCTACATAAAAACCAGGTGACCTACAGTGAAACTCCTGCTGGTTTTATTTTATTTTTATTTTTTTTAAGCAAATCTGCTGGTTTCAGGCTCAGCTAAGTATTTGCATGGAAATATTAGATTTGCATGCAGTTTTGTTTCACATATCCAATTTCCTTTTGCAGCGCTTGTTTACGGAACCTCAATGGCTGTAAATATAAAATAATATTTATAAAAAATATTATAAAAATAATCTGCTTCTATAAATATTTAATGGCCCTTCTTAAGCTTTTCAATCAGAATGAACTGGTTTTGTCTCCTTAAATTCAAATCGACAAACTCAACGACAGGAGTTTTTTTTTTTTTTTTTTTTCAAAACTAAAATCAAAAGACGTTTTAGGAAAACACTACCTGTTTGATAAGAGTGAGACGGCCATCGGCTCTCAGGCAGCAGGTGGTCTCCTTCGCTTCACCTCCTCCCTCGTCACCGCGCTCCGTGGAGGGGAACCGTTCCGCTTCGGCCGTCGTCCTCCAGAGCTCGGCTTTGCAGTTTCGTGCTCAGGAGTGCAGCTGAAGATAACTCGCTGTCGGTTTCGCAACGGTCCCGAGACTCACTTCTCTTGTTTTGCTTCTGCAGACTAACAGGACAGAAGAGACGCGTCCCTCCGGCTCGGGGGCCTCGCCGGCCTCGCCGGCCTCGCCGGCCTCGCCGGCCCCCGACGCCCCCGAGCTGAGGCAGAGGAGGCCGACCTCTTCGTCTTCAGCCGCCGCTCCGGCACACGCGCAGACTCCATCAGAAACTCCCACATGGCCCGCTGCTGCAATGTAAGCTACAATAAAAAAAAATTTAAAAAAATAAAAAATGTACATGTATGTTTAAGCATATTTCAAATCGGATTTAAAACGTGTATCTGTGTCCCGATTTTACACTCTTTAAAAGCTATTAAAAATATTCATTAACAAGGCTCTGAAACGGTTAACATGCAAACTGTAGACGACCCAATCACATCACGTTTTTCAGTCAAACTTAATGCATTAATTATCTGGATTTGAGCGACATTCGCCTTTTCAAAAGGCTGCGAGAGCGAGTGAAGAATAATGTACAACTCCGTTTGCGAAAAAGTTGGGACGCAAGTTGTGTAAAATGTAAATTAAAAACAAAATGCGTTGATTTGCAAATCGCATAAACCCATATTTAATTGTATATCGACCAAAGAGAACGTCTGAAAACACTGCCATCGTTAATTAGATATTAATCTTCGAAGAGCATTATGGTTTCGGGCCGTGTATGTTTGATTTGTCCAAATATGGTCACTTCAGGAAGAGGTCACGGTTGGTGGCCGCTTGGTTCAAAATGTTAAAGATGGATTGATAATGTCTTCCCTGCAGGACCGAGGCTCCTCCGATCACCCCTCCGGCCTTCCCCACCTTCTCCCTGTACAGCCCTCAGCAGCTGCTGTGGCTCCAGCACGTCTACGCCAGACAATATTATATGCAATAGTGAGTTTTAAATCACCCGCTAAAATAATCGATCCTCCAATTTATTTATTTTTTTTTTCCCTGACTCGCTTGATTTTATTTTAAATTTGTTTTTCCCCAACCGACAGCCACGCAGCTCTGGCCGCAGCCGGCACCGTCCCCTCCACGCCGGCTCCCACCGTCGGCCAGTACCCGCCCGTCCCCGCCCACCAGGTGCCCGTCCCGGCCCCCTTAGCCAATCAGAACCCCATCGACAACCTGCCGGCCAACCAGAACCCGGCGCAGGACGGCGCTTTCATCGACCCCGGCGAGGCCAACCAGAACATGCGGATGAACGCGCAGGGCGGGCCCGTCATGGAGGACGAGGAGGACGTGGAGCGCGACTGGCTCGACTGGCTCTACTCCGCCGCCCGGTTCGGCGTGCTGCTCATGATCGTGTACTTCAACTCCAACCTGAGTCGCTTCCTGCTGGTGATGAGCACCCTCCTCCTCATGTACCTGTGAGTTCACTCCGTTTTTCTTTTCCCGCTTTGAAGCCGCAACACTCGACTCGCCTCGTTAATCATTAAAAAAAAAAACACACACAAAAAAACCACCTGGGTCTGAAATGAGGCCTTTTTTTTTTTTTTTTTTTGCTGTTTCCTGAAGCATGTGGAAATGTCATCATAAAATCACCGGGAATAGTTGCACGTCCGGTATAGCTGATGTGTCCTTTTAAAACCTGTTAGAGCAGAGTTCATAGAAGAAATAAAGCTGTATTTTTAACATGTTCATATATCAAATCTGGTGTTTGGTTGAGAATAAGAGCGATCTTTTACGTCGTAGTCGTTAGAGGGAAGTGACAAAACATCGGTGAACATTGACATCATTGTTTTCTTTTTCTAAAATCTTTTTTATTGATTTTTATTTATTTATTTTACCAATAGTTTTGAACCAAAAACACAAAACCACCGTCGACGAAACATTCATTCACGTGTTTGTTTTTTTTGACGTAGTTGAACTGTGACCAACTGCTACCGATGACAACAATTACGAGATATAACAAAACAAAAGGCAAAAAAAAAAAAAAAAAAGGCAAAATAAATTTTAAATATAATAATAATAGACAAAATAAGGGTTTTACTACACAATAGGTCACTTATTCAGCAAATTTTCAAACAAATGTGTGGAGTTTAACAAACCCATACTATTTTGACTGACTCTGAACTGCATCCAAAAAAATGAAAGTGGCTTTTCAGAAGAAGCCGTTCTTTCTTCGGCTTCGGGCACAAAACTGCTGAACGATCGTTTTAACGTCGGCGATTTTAATGTGTCGGGTTTTGAGCCGTCACGCGCCACCTCGAGCTCATGGAAAAATCGCGACGGCTTTTCTTCCCGGACTAAACAATTGGTCGGTTGATCAAGAATAATATTCACAAAACTGAAGAAGAATTAGCTGCGGCCCCGAAACGTGTGTGTGTGTGTGTGTGTGTGTGTGTGTGTGTGTGTGTGTGTGTGTGTGTGTGTGTGTGTGTGAGAGAGAAACGAGAGGCCGTGCAGTTCGATCGTAAAGTCAGAGGTGGAAAAGAGGAAGAGGAAGAGGAAATGAAACTGCAACGTGGATTTATGGTGTTGGAGAAGATGCCGTATGTCTGACTGGTTTGTTGTGTCGAGGCAAAAATGAAAAGCAGGCGGCGCGAAATAGCAAATGATATTTTCACCATGCAGTAGACAAAACATATGATATTTAACACGGATAGAAAGGAAATCTATGGAATCATGAGGCTTTAACTCGGATACTTCCTCACAGAATAATAAGAACCGCAGAGAGTTTACGTCGGAGTACGTTTATTAACCTTTAAAATCTGTCTGCAACTTTTTTTTTTTTTATTTATTTTTTTTTTTATGCCGTTCATTTAAAACCTAAAAAGAGCAGTCAGGATTATTTCATGCGTTACCACGGTTACAGGTTTTATCCTTGTCTATGGTTGAAGTTGATGGAAAAGACGCGCGACTCTCCTCAGTAAATCCAGCTAATTTTACCTCGATGCCAAACTCCATTTGAAAAACGGTCGCTTTAAGGTTTTTGTTCGTTTTTAAGAAAGAAACTCTGGACACCGAACATCTTTTACGACCGAATATAAAAGTTTAGAGGTATACACACACGCACACACACACACGCATACACACACGTATACACACACGTATACACACTCACAGGCAAACACGACTGATTACCGAGCAGCAGCAGTTTGGACGGTTGCTGTTTCGACGCGAGTTCTGCTTCTGCTTACTCCCCCTCCGACTCGTGAACGTAAACAGGACATTTCATCACCGCTTCAACACGTCCGACGAATTTTTGTTTGTGAAACGTAACAATAATAAAAAAAAATTTTTTTTAAAACGGATCATGCAAAGAAATCGACTCTAAATGACGGATGCTGATCGGCTTTATGACGTGGTAATATGTTGACGTCGTGCCTCGTCTTTAACGCAAATCTGATCTTTTGTTTTTGTTCTGGTCGTGAATGATTTGGTCATATTTTGTATAAAGTCATGCTGTTGAGCCGGATTACTGCCTGTTGGAAAGCTGGCACGAACCAACTTGGTCCTCTGGCGACCCCTAGTGTCCGGCTGCGATTTATGTTTTAAGGTGACAACAGCACCAGCAAACTGCAGAGTTTGAAAAGACTAAATCTAGATTTGACTCGTTTTACTTTGACGTATATTTCAAATGTAAGTATTTGCCTCGGGAGGGCTTTTGTTTATATCCGTTGTGGTCATTTTAAAAACCTCCCACACAGCTTGGAGCGAGCTCACGAGACTTTTATTTTTTATTTTTTATTTTATTTTTACTCTATAACGTGTATTTCCTCTCTCGGTTTCCTCGTCCACAGACACACCGTTGGCTGGTTTCCCTTCAGAAGGCGAGTGGCTGTCCAAGGACCCAACCACCAGCCGCCCCCTGAGGTCCAGCACAACCAGCAGAACGAGAACCGGGACCCAAACTTGAATCCAGTGAGTGTTTTTTCTGTATAGTTTATAGTTTCTGTGGGGGTTTTCACTGCAGCTAAAACGTTCTGCTCCTCTGTGGAAACATGGCTTGACGTAGGGAGAACTTAAAATGTGGCTTTTGTGCGGTATGACACGGTAATAATGTCATTAATCATAGAAGAAGAAAAGTAAATTGAATTTTCTTTGATCATTTTATTTTATAGACATTTGAAAAAAATTATGGAATCTGTATATGCATCATTTTTCCCAATGATTGAAAGGGTTGGAGGTGAGGCTCCATGTGCTGTCTATGGTGAACTATTTACATTTTTACAATCTCTAAAAACCTCTCTGTGGATTTTGGTCCGTTACACCGACGAGCTCAGAATTAGTTTTAATAGTTTGTGTTTTTTGAGAATCTGGATCATTGAAAACGGTTTATTTTTTTAAATAAATGAGACATGCAGAATAAAGTGATTTCAATAAAGTTGAGTTTTTAGTTTTGTTTTTTTTACCTGACACAACCATGAGGGTTAGTTTCAGGGACCGTCGGAAATTTGAATTCCCGACAATCATTTTTTTTATTTTTACTTTTACAGTTAAATTACAGATAATAGATCAATTACAGATTTATTTTGTATTTTTTTGGAAGCAGGTTTGTGGGGTTCAGAGGGTTGTTTTGATTTTATGAACTGGGCTTTTTTTTTTAAACATGATGTCGTGTGTTCGGCTTCAGTCTGGAACTGGCTCATGGATGTTAAAATGTACCAGGAAACCTCTAATCTTGTTACAGAACATACAAATGAATATGGGTTGAACTTCGCCGACGACCGCTTCTATAAATCCGTCTCTCCTTTCAGGCCGACGAGCTGGCCGACCGACCGAGGGACGAACCCGAAGGATCGGAGGCGCCGCCGCCGCCGGCGGTTTTAGTGCCTCCTCACAGGGTGTCGGCCATGTGGACGGCCTGGGTCTTCTTCAAAACCTTCTTCTCCTCCCTCATACCCGAGGGTCCTCAAGGTATGGCCAACTGAGCGCCCGGGACGGACGACTGTTAGAGACTGTTGTTTTTATTTTCGATTTTTCCGTGATCTCTTGGAACGGCAGAGACGTTGCGTAACGACGACCTCCCCGCCCCCCCCCGACAGAGTCTCGGACCCGCGGATGCCGCGAGCTCCCGTTGTGCCATCGACCTTTTCTTTTTTTTTTTTTTTTTTTTTTTGAGAAAACTGAAAAACACCAGCAAAAAATTAAAGAAGCTCTTCGATTTCCAAACGACGGAAACAAAAGGACGCAAAGGACTGAAAAAAAATAATCATTAAATCTCCAGCAGGATCCCAGACACCAAGTACCTTCTGGTTTTTTTGTTTTTTTGTTTTTTTACTTCACCCTTAATGTTGTTTTTTTTTTAATGCCTCGTAAGACGTGGATGGTTTTCTTATCCGTGAAGCAACAGCAGGTGGCAGCTGAGGGTAAAAAAAAAAGTAATCTGACACTGTTGGACTGTTGCTTGTGTTCCTCTTCCTGCGAGGAGGTTCATGTACAAACGCCCTCCGATTCCCTTTGGATTTAAAATCAGTTTTTATACTTTCTTTCTCTCTCTCACACCTGGTTTCTTACGGCTCCCTGAATCTGTAATTTGCGTTTGATTAGAGATGTTGTCGGTTTCAGACTGTGGAAGCAAAGAAAGGACAAAAGGATTTGACTCTTGAGATCAGCTGAGTAACTTAATTGTGAAAAACCTGAAAGTCAACCACCAACATTTTTTTTTTTTTTTTGGTTTGTTTTAAAATCTTTTGCCGTTTCCAGTCGGTGATTTTTAAAAACTTTATTTTGATTTCTGTTTGTTGTTATTTTAAGAATCACAAAGTGCTCACAATATTTAAAAAAAACATAATTAAATTTAAATAAAGAAATGAAGAGGTTCAAATTTATCAGGCAAAACAAGACGACAAAATAAAAGATGTGGTTCTGATTTTATTTTAATTCATTTGACCTTTTATTTTGAAGTAGTGGAGTAGAAACTGATTGGAGCTTCAGTTCATAAATAAAACCGGACAAGCAGAAAGAAATCCAAATTCACACATTTAAAAATAAAACTTTACATCACACATCGACTTTTCTTCTGTTTTAGGTGAGTTTTCCTTTTTTAAAATTTTTTTTATTATTATTGCGCAACGATTGTGACCAAATACACTTCTCTGCCAAATCAAACTGTCAAATAGTGACAGAGTAGTCCAAAGTAAATGAATCATGTTTTGTAAATATATATTGTATGTACACAAAGCACTTTACAACATGTATCTTATGCAAACTTCTTAACGTATAGAGGAGTTGTGATTTATTATTATTATTTTTATTAAGATAATGCCTTGAAGGTACCAAATTACCATTTGTTTTGTTTTTTTGTCGTTTTTGCAGAGACGGAACGGAGTTTAAATTTCAGGTCAAGTCTAAAATCGAAGTGAATTATTTATCATCTCGGAAACTATCTGTAGAATATGTAATCGATCAAGGCGAGCTTACGTCTCGGCTGGCTTCTTTTGTTTTCATTTTTATTGGTTTTTATATTCAGTTTGATTCCAGGTCTTAAAACAACGTGTGGTTTAATGAAGCTACGCAACATCGTTCGGAGGCACACAAAAAAAATGACAATAACTTTTGGTTATCTGGTCACTTTTGAATTCTGATGTTGGATTATTTGATTCCTGATCTGATGTTTGGAGATTATTAACGGCATGATCTTTTTCTTTTCTTTTTAAAAAAAAAAAAAAAAAAATCTATAACGGGGAATAAATGGGTTTTAGTATCTTTAAAATGTGAAAAATGGGTTAAATGGGCACCTTTTTAGTAAAGAGGTGAAAGGTCACCGGTCCATTTTACATACTGCATTAACCCCTGATTCCCCCTTTGAGGGGGAACATTTTAATTCTTAATGTCCTTCTTTTGAGAACGGCCCATCGGGGGACGCTGTACAGTGACGTGTTGAGGAGAATTTGCAATAATGGATGCAATAAACGTTCTTAACTAAAAAAAAAAAAAAAAAAAAAAAAAAAAGTTTCCTGTGTGTGTGTGTGTGTGTGTGTGTGTGTGTGTGTGTGTGTGTGAGAACTGTTTGTGCTTATTTTATATTTTTTTAGTACAAGGAGTCCAACCAGAGTTTGTTTACGAGATAATATCCCGTTTCACCCGTGACTCTGCAGCCGTACGCTACGCTACTTGTACGAGTTCATCGCAAATTCTGGCGCGATTGTGATGTCGTGATCCAAAGTGTTCGACGGATTCGGGGCGATTCGAAAGTTTTGCTGTTTCGTACCGTAGTCGACGGGCATCATCACGTCAGAAGCGTTTATCCGTTTGAGTGGCCGTGAACACAGAAGGATTCTTTCAAAAGGATTCACCGCATGTGAGGGTGGATTAGAAAGAGTTACAGAAGTCATGGAAAAAGACTCAGCACACATATTCATGAATTCTTTCTTTCTTTCTTTCTTTCTTTCTTTCTTTCTTTCTTTCTTTCTTTCTTTCTTCTCTCTCTCTCTCTCCCTCCCTTCTTCCCTCCCTCCCTTCCTTCCTTGCTCCCTTCTTCCCTCCCTACCTTCCTTCTTGCTCCCTTCCTTCTTCCCTCCCTCCCTTCCTTCCTCCCTCCCTTCCTTCCTCCCTCCCACCCTCCTTCCCTTTCTCCCTTCCTTCCTCCCTCCCTTCCTTCCTTCCTTCCTCCCTCCCTCCCTCCCTTCTTCCCTCCCTCCCTTCCTTCCTTGCTCCCTTCTTCCCTCCCTACCTTCCTTCTTGCTCCCTTCCTTCTTCCCTCCCTCCCTTCCTTCCTCCCTCCCTTCCTTCCTTCCTCCCTCCCACCCTCCTTCCCTTTCTCCCTTCCTTCCTTCCTTCCTCCCTCCCTCCCTCCCTTCTTCCCTCCCTCCCTTCCTTCCTTGCTCCCTTCTTCCCTCCCTACCTTCCTTCTTGCTCCCTTCTTTCTTCCCTCCCTCCCTCCCTTCCTCCCTCCCTTCCTTCCTTCCTCCCTCCCACCCTCCTTCCCTTGCTCCCTTCTTCCCTCCCTTCCTTCCTTCCTCCCTCCCACCCTCCTTCCCTCCCTTCCTCCCTCCCACCCTCCTTCCCTTTCTCCCCCCCCTCTCCTCCCTTCCTCCACTACATACGAGGGTGGATTTGAAGGAGTTACACGTGTTTTGTTGAGGAGTGGTCCAGATTTCTCCGTGAACGTGAACTTGAGGGCACGCGTCAAATTTAGGCGTTAAACTGTTTTGAGGTGACGTTTCGAGTTTCCGGCGGGCGAAAACGTCGCCGTCCAAAACCCGAAAAAAAAAGGTGCGTCGGGTGGGTTTTCTTTGACATGTCGTCGTGCGCTGTGAATTCGTCCCTGTGGGTTCACCACAAGAGGAAGAGGTGATCAATAAAGTCAACACAAAGAGGCCCTAACTCAATCAGTGGGCCCCTTTCGTTGTTATCTGCCGTCTCTCTTTCTGTGTCCGAATGTACCTTCCCTCCACTCCCCTCTTTCCTTCTGAAATTTAGGCCAAACCGAAGTCGTTCACCTGGGAGATCTGGAGCAGAACAAATCCTCTCATTGGCATCGGGGGAGAGAGGGGATGGGATGGGAGGGGGGGATGAATAGTTACAGTCAGCTCCTGTATCTCGTTTCACCGCCGGCGTCTTACTTGTTGAATCGGTCTTCGTCAGGAGAACGTTGCACCCGAATGTTCCTCAACCTGTCGAGAGGAACAAAAGGAAAAGCTGGTAAAACGCTTTGGACACGATTGTTGATTTTTTTTTTTTGGGGTGGGGGTGTATTACTTTAAAGGAGTCTTCGTGGGGTACGTATACCACAAAGTATCGCGCTTTTTTTTTTTTTTTTTTTAATCGTTTACCCGTTTAAAAAAAAGAAAAACAAAAAAAAAGGGTTTGTTGTTTTGTCTTTACTTCTAAACCGTTAAAGATTTTGTCGCGCTCGCGTCACGGAGGAGGCGGCTGTACTTTGACCAGTTTACTTTCCAACAAGTGTTAATCACACTTGTTTGACCGTCTGTGATTGGATGAAGGACGGGGGTTTCTTTTACCAGATAGCTACCGTACACAGAGATACCTGCCGAACCGCAAACAGTCCGCAGGGTTGAAATAAAAAAAACAACAACCCCGCGGCTGACTCTCGGAGAGGTGAAACGTCCCCCGGTGCGCCATCATGCCTCGCCACGTTGTCCCGCTGCTGCTGCTGCTGCTGTTCCTGTCCGCGTTCGGGACGTCCCGCGGCTGCCTGCAGGACCCCGCTTCAGCCTACAGAGTCACCGGAATCGTGTGCCGACTCACCTACCCCGCCGCTGTCGTGTGTGAGTCTGGATGGGTTTTTTTGTTTTTCGTTCACGAGTCGAATCCGTCAATTTTCAGAGATGACTCGGCAGTTGTTTTTTTTTCTAACAGTAAACTCTTTAACCCTCCCGTTGTCCTCGGGTCAAAATGACCCGCAGCTGTGTTCAACCAAGTTCTGTTTTATTTTCTTTTTTTTGGGGGGGGGGGGGGGATCATTGGTGACGAGGAGGCTGTGAGGGTTTCTTTAAAGAATGATGACCGATGATCCCAAAAAAATATAAAAATATAGAAATAAAATAGAACTCGGTTGAACACAGCTGCGGGTCATTTTGACCCGAGGACAACAGGAGGGTTAAGTACTCAAGTATTGTACAATTTTCAAAGTACTCGAGTAGTTTCATTTGATGCTACTTTATAGTCCCACGATATTTTACAGTAAATATTGTACCTTCTACGTCACCTTCATTTATTTGACAGCTACTTGAAATGATTCACTGACCCACAAAGCTCAGCCCAAATTAGGTCAAAGTTCAACAAATTTCTTGCCAAAAACTTGGCGTAACACGTCCGGTAATGAAATTTATTTATGCAAAAATATGAATAAAACAATCAGATTTTAATTTTATTATTATTATCATTTATGAGCCTCCAGAAGTCATGAAAA